>NC_051182.1:51283440-51353805 GCF_013339695.2 Rhipicephalus sanguineus
TACGTCCAAGAGTTAGTTTGCAAGTCCGTCAATGGTAAAACCTATATTTCGCTAATGTCGGGAATTCGGCCATTCACTGCGGTGCCTTGCAGCGCAACACGTGAATTGCTACAGGCAATAACAATGGTCATGTGTTCACATCGAGGCACAATGAAATTCGGCGACGGAAATGAGAAGTCGCCTCGATTAAAAGATCAGATTCCCATATCAGAAACGGTCGACACACGACAAGCGCACGATCGAGACAGCATCGGTTATTAGGAAAAGGCGCATACAAACAAGCATGTGACCGACGCATCCTTCGAAGGCAACATTACGCTCGCCTGCGCCGGGCTTCAATCAAGCTTTCATTTTTCACAGATTTTTCCGTGTGAGCGCCGAATAAGCGTTGGAGTAAGAGAAGCTTACAGAATGGCGCTATATTCGCGCACAATAGAAGGATGGCGCACGGCATACCTAACGTAGAAGATTACGGTTTACATTCGGAGTTCTACCGAAAAGAACAATGGGAACTGCAACGCCACGCTACCCAGACGAACGTATGTATCTGCACTGCATTACGCGCGTCACGCAATGCAATCTCGGCTGTCACCATGGGTAGACCACGGGTGCAGAGCACGCAGAAGCAGAGGCTGCCGTAGGCAAACGTAAGCGGGACATTCAGTCGATCAACTTCAGTTACATAATGTTGTCCTGAGGAGCCGATTCCCCTCAAGAGTTAAGGTCGGTGCGGGCCGCACCCAGTGGGGACAGGAAGGGCGAACCCCTCCCCCAGATTGCGGGCCCTCTGACAGCCCGGATTTGGAGCTTCCAGTCCGAGCTGCAGATTGCCGCCCTCAGGCGTCATCTGCTATGAGGGGCCCGTCATCGCGCTACACCGTGCATGCCAGAGCATGTGGAGTCACGAGCATCATGCAGCGTGTGGAGCATTCTTAGAGTGATTGACTGGGCCTCGGAAGTTGAGGAAGCGGGAGCGGGAAAGTACGCCGGCCAATTGATAATGCTTGCAGATTCATTAAGGAGGCCATTAAGCTACCAGATGCCTTCTCCCAAATAAGAGGCGATTACCCGTCACGACGGGAAAGTTCGTGTGCGCGGGCATGGGCAAGCTCATTGCATTGGGGATGATAGGATGCGCATCCGTGCTCGTGTGGTCAGGAAAACCTTGTGATGTTGCCACCGATTTCTGCGGAACTCGGACTTTCTTTAGGAATATGGGCTCATCATAAATGCCCTTGAATCAGTGAAAATGTGCGTATGGAAATCGCCACGGTCAGGCTAGAGGAGCCTCCTCTGTCCTGGTCGTGTGGAATTCGAAAGGATGCTGCCATGAGGACCTTACCGCTAAGGTCAGCGACCAGAGCCACGGAATTGGCGGTGCCAGGGTACTGTGTTGCGTCGACGAACGCCATAGGGTCAGGGGTGTCAGCGGCGGAACTGAGGAGCGGACCTAGGACTTGTGCCCGGTGGCCGACATGGTAGACGGGTGAACTTTCTAGGAATTTGTGACACTGTGATGTGCTCCATCATTTTGGGGGGAAAGTAGTATCTTTTTGTCAGCTACCAAAGTGGTCTCGCAGCCCAGAAATTCAGGATGCACTCCCAGCTTTGACAGTCTTGGTGCTGTTTGTTGCACTTCTGCAATCTCATTAAAGTGTATTTTGCATACCAAGAGCATTCAGCTTTTCCTCTTAGTGTTGCTTGGAAGGCATATCACCTTCTTAATGCAGTTTCGAATGATCGCATCTATTCCCTTGTTCGTTCCTTTCCCACGTATGCGCTGCGGTAATGATGCAATTTATATGAGTATATAAGAAAGGCATGGAAGAGCCTGAAGAGGTTGGCCTCGCAAAGACCCCACTGTTCGCGAACAACGCCGCCACCGAAATAGTTCTAACCCTTCGCTTAAAAAGACTATCATAACGCGGCAGGCGTTTAGGGCATAGGAAACACAAGGAAATGGGAGAAAAGTAAGGCATTCACGAAGAGCGAGAGAGGAGCGTATGAAGTGCAGCGTGGAAAGTTTGGGCACATGGTCAGTGCTCATTTTGGTCAAACTGCGCGGTGGGACGGGACACTAAGAAAGAATGAGACAGACAAGCGCAGGACTAACAACTGGGTTTATTGTAGGAAGGAAAACAACCTTGCCACGGCGGCTGCATTTTCGATGGTGGCGAAAATGTTTGAGGCCGTGTACTTCGGTACACGTTAAAAAACTCCAGGTGGTCGAAATTTCCGGTGCCCTACACTACGGCGTCTCTCATAATCATATTGTCACGTGGTCGTGACGTTGACGAAAACAACAGCCGGCGTGTTCAAGATGAAACTCGTTATTTGTCCGAACTTATGGCCGGGAAATGAAAACTCAAACTACAGCAATACACGCTGTACAGTGATAGCGGCGAACTGGGCGTCGGCCATCGATAATCTGCTAATTGGGACGGTAAACCTTTATATTTATTATGAAGACAACCATTTTAACATTCTCAACCCACATGGTATGTCCCTTAGAGGTTAACAATGGAACATCTATAGCCTTGAAAGAAGGTGCGTGAAGTGGTTAAGATTGAAATAGATAAATGCGATCAAAAAGACACGTAATATGCCATGAATAAGCAAGACGTAACATGAAAAAAGCAAGATATTCACGAGAACATACTTCACACGTGAGAGTGTAAACCGCGCATACTCAGGTGGTTACGTGGCAGGTGGACTGCTTGTCATTTGGATAACCAATGGGTGGCTCATGCACCGCTCTTCTAGTCTCCTGATATGGAATGCCTTGATAATCTTGTGACCTCAGGGTGTCTACCGATTGACATTTCAAAATTCCCCGAGTTTTCTAGGTTTCGCTCAGTGTTTCTGCTAACATTCCCTGAGTGAAACAGAACTTTGTTCGTGTCAAGATGGGTAGACACCATGTCGCTCGATGATGTCACTCTCCAGTACGCATGTTAAAAAATCGAGATGACTTAAGCCGATTTGTAGAGTACAGAGAACATTAAACCTCAATATAGCGAAGTTAGTAAAAGCGGCAATTTCCTTCGCTAAATAGAAACTGAAATTTGACCTTTCATGCAAAGCATAGTTAATATAATAATAATCTGTGGTTTAACGTCCCGAAACCGATATTGATTATGAGGGACGCCGTAGTGCTGGACTCCGGAAATTCCGACTACCTCGAGTTCTTTTACGTGCACCTAAATCTAAGTACACGGGCCTCAAGCATTCTCGCCGCCATCGAAAATGCAGCCGCTGCAGCCGGGATTCGATATCCGCGACCTTCGAGTAAGCAGTCGAGCGCCATAACCACTAGACCACCGTGGCCGGGCCGTGCAAGCCAGAGTTACCGAAGGATTAATTTTCAAATGAAAATGCCACAAAATACGGCAACATGAAAGAACTCTTTTTTCTTTTTTTGCCTGAAAAAAAAATGACTTTCGTTGAGCCTGAGGTGCAGCATCACAGCTAGATGCCTTGCCAGAGTGTCACGTGTAAAAAAGAAACAAAGGCGGTTTAACGCACTGTGGAATTGAGCTTATTCTGCTTTTGCTCAGGGGCGTAGCCAGAAATTTTTTCGGGGGGGGGGGGTTCAACCATACTTTTGTATGTTCGTGCGTGCGTTTGTATGTGTGCGTGTATATATACGCAAGCAAAACTGAAAAAATTCGGGGGGGGTTGAACCCCCCCAACCCTCCCCCTGGCTACGCCCTGCTTCTGCTGGTGTTGTTCAAATCCTCGCGCGTTGCCCTCAGCAGTGCGACGCCTTTGCTATCATGTTACCCAGCCAAACCATTTGCTCTCCACGAATGCGCAACATCGAAAACTATCGCACGTTAGAAAAAAAGAGTCACAGTTTCACCGCGAGAGAGAAATTGTGAGTGCGAGCAACAGAGGAATTTTATACGAATATAGGCTAGCAGCTCACTCCTTCAGGAAACGAAGCCACTGCAGTAAAAGAAGTGACCTATCTATGATTCAGGGGCAAACATGTGCGTACATTGGAATGGGGGAGGGTACAAAGGCTGAAGCCCGGACGTGATTCGCGGCACTGCCGAAGTATTGTAGAGCGGGTTGGGTCCGTGAGTGTGCATCTTGTCAGCGCGCCAATGTTGAACAGTACCCCATGCCCCCGTCAAAGCCTTCTTGGAAACCGATGAACGTTTCGCCGTTGTGCATATCGACATCGTTGGCCCGCTACCTCCATGTCGAGGCTATCACTTCACCCGCTGGCCCGAAGCGACGCCTATGCACCGACATGTCTGCAGCTACAGTCGCAGCAGCTTTTGTTTCCAGCTGGATGTCCCGTTTTCGCTGTCCAACAACGATGTATCTGACTGGGGTCGCCAGTTCGAATCTTCCCTCTTTTCGAAGCTTTTGAAACTTCTTGGTATTTCACGCCTACGAACAGCGTCATACATCCGCAAAACAAACGGCCTCGTCGAGAGATTCCATCGTCATCTCAAGGCAGCACTCACGGCGCACAGTTGCCCCCAAGTGGGTTGACCTGCTGCTCACGCTTCTTGGAATTCGATATTCTTTCAAAGAGGACCTCTCCCGTTCCACTTCGCTTCGCCTGCCTGCCGATTTGTTCGAAGCAAGAGGCAGCGCCAACAAGCTAACAGCCACTGAATACGTCTACCAGCTTTGGAAACATTCGTCCGCAGCCTACACGCAGCCGCCACGTGCAGCGTAAGTACATCGCTCAGGACCTAAAAACAGCGACACATGTGTTCGTGCGGCCTGCTTCAACCACACTACTTCGGCCCATTCCGTGTGTTGGAGCGCTGGCCTGCCAACTTCGTCGTCGACATGAACTGTACCCGCGATACAATCGCGCTTGAGGGACTGAAGCCAGCGTTCAGCGAAACACCCGCGCCTAATTACAGTGAAACCTCGGTGATACTATAACGGCGCATACGAATTTCGGGGTGATACGAATATTTCTTTGGCCCCGGCCAAGCACATTGGCATTCAATGTAATGGAGTACGGTTGTTTCGAACAGATTTTCACCCCGCGACATTTGATAGGAACGTAAGCTACCACGCAGGTAGGAAGAAGTGCTGTCCGCGCTGTCGCGGAAGACACGCCAAGCAGGTCGGGGCGCAGAAACGCAAGCGCGGGCATGCGCGGCCGCGCCGCCATTTGGTCAGAATGACGGTGTAAAAAAGTCTTTCTCACACAGTGATCAGAATAAACCTTCAGTGACGCGTCGTAGCCTCCAAGAGTTGTGCGCGAACCTTGGAGGCCTTAATGCGCCTCCGTGTGCCTTGGCGTTTAGATTACACGCCATGTCCTCCATGCAAACAATGTCCGCGTGCGTCAGACACCCTACGAAAGGTGGACGAGGACCGAAAGAAAACAAGGACGGTCTTGGCGGAGGAGCATAGGCCTCACAACGGCAACATGCATGACTGTTGGGGACGCAATTTTGCGGGCACGGCCGTAAATCTCTCGAAAACATCACCAACACCACTGCGATAAGAAAATAATAACGTAGGACAGCTGTTGTGAAATTTTCTGGCCTTCATCAACCGCATCAAAGCGCTCCTTAAGTCACTTTCGCCGCAGTACTGTATTGTCATGCGGAAAAGCATACTAAGATTTGGAAGGGGCCACTTGCTGTCGCGGTTCACATGTGCATTGCAGATCGGGCGAGTTGGTCATCCACGAACGCACCTGGTTCAATAATTACACATGCGCGCACGGGCCGTATATTTACGAGTGCAGGTATGATTGTTCACGTCTAAAAGCTTCACTGGCAATCATTCGGAGCTGTTCGTGACTTTGCTGCGGCCGTGAAAAAAAAAAGGGAATGTACGCCAGCTTTAGTCAAAAGTTCGACGAAAGTTCGTCTCTTGACTTATGTCGTACGCCAGCTTTCTTTTGTCGCATGTATTTTTTCATACTTTCTGGTGATACGAATTCGGATGATACGAAATTTTGGTGATCCCACGAGATCGTATCACCGAGGTTTTTACTGTACCGCGCCGTGCTCCCTCCGTTGGACACGACGGCTCCTCCTCTCCATCGTGCCTCCCGTCACCGCCACTGTGCCGCGTTCACTGATATGACAACTGAACTCAAAATCCCTCGTCGCACCAGCTTCTCTCTAAGGGGGGGACAATCTGTAGCGACGTCGCACAGCCCCGCGGTCGTAAAAAATCTGCGGGGCGCCTCGGGTCGGTGCCGGACCGCGAGCTCCCTTTCCTTTCCTCTTTCCTCTTGCCACTTCCGGCGCACTGTGTGCACTTGCTTTACTTGAGTTACTGTATATGCCACCTTTAGGTAGCAGAGCTGCGCCAAGGTACGCCATCTTGGGCTCCGAAGTCTTGCGGGAAAGCCACTCACCACCCGCGTAGGAGCCGCGCTCGCACGACAGAGTAACAGTGTTGATAAACAGATCTCATGGGGCTTTTATTGCGCTCGTGACATTCTAAAACAGTGAACGCAAGCAAATATACACAAAAAGTAGTATATTGCGTCGTGCGGGTATACAGGCGAGAATTCTCAGTCATTTCTGTTCACTTTTTTTTTTAACGCATTCACCATCCTCTAGGTGGCGGCACCGTCCCAGCTTGGGCACGTAAGCGCTATTCGCTAAACTAAAACACGCTGTCCACAAGGAACGTTTGCAGCACGGTAACGATATTCCCTTAACCCCGCTAACGCTAAACTAATAACTGTGTAATAACAACAGCGCCGATGTCAACCGCCTTGAGCCGCCGGAATCTACGGAGTGTCGGCGTCGCCCCGAAGTGTTGGCAGTGTTGGCTTCTCATCGCAAAGGAGCCACCTGACCACGTGACGGCGCTCGGCGAATAGCGTTGTGGAATCATCCAAGGCAGAGCGAGCGGCGTCCGGAAAGCAGTGGCGCAACTCTGCTACCTAAAGGTAGCATATACAGTAACTCTAGCTCTTACTTCCTCTCTCTTGTTTGGCTGAATAAACTAGACGTTACTGAAAAGACGTGTCCGTCTCGTACAACCCGGCTCTACACTGCGTCTGACGTCCCACAGAACTACGATATGACAATGATAGACGCCGTAGTGGAGGGCTCCAGAGTTTCGACCACGTGGCGTTATAAAACTTGAATATAAGCACACGGGCATCGAATTGCGGCCTCCGCGACCTACGTGTTAGCAGTCAAGCACCATAACCGCTAGACCACCGCTCCGGGTAACCCCTAATAGCTATTACAATTAGGCATTTAAGGTAACACCAGAGAGATTCAATGCCTATGTGAAGTAGCGTAAACCGACTCGTTGAGACGCTCATTAGAAAAGCGGAGCATTTTGGGTAACAATATTTCTCCAATCCCCTTGCTAACATTTTCGATATGGCTCCGGAATATTTACGGATTTATTATAATGAAACTCAATTTCGCTATTTTACTAGCCAGTAAGCAGAATTTTTATGACTGTATACGTCAGAGGCACGCGTGCAGGATTATATATTGGTTATCAGTATCGCCTTGACATAAACATAAACTTAGTAGATATAGGTCTGTGAACCGTAATAAAAAGGATGCGGACAGCTCAAAGTAGTATCCTCAAAGGTAAGTAACCTTGCCAGCGGGACAGCTCAATAAAAAGTGCTAAACGTAAAATCTCGTTGCCAGCGCGTTAAAGAACATATATTACCGTAAGCAGGCGCAAAAAAGCAATACACGACACCTAATTAATGTATGGATGGAAATGAAGCTTAGAAAGAACTTGTGCTCACAATCGGAATAATTATTTTTAAAAAAACCTTGAATAAAAGAAAAAGAGACGTATGCCAAGCTAGATTGTGTTAAGTGAATGCTTGTTCTGTTAAATCCATAATCGGTACCGGTGCTGCTAAAGCTGTTGGAATCTTGTTTGCATATGAGTCAATCTCATTGCATCTAAGTCAAACTTGCATCGACGAGGTCCTTAAAATCGCCGATGTGTGAAAGACACGAGACGCAAAGCAACCCCTTTTCTTGCATTCTCCAGACTTCGTAACGAAGCACAACGCAAGAGAAACTTCGATAATCAGACTACAGTGGCATCGAAATTTGCGCAAAAGACACCGCACGCATTGGAGTGCGTATTACAGGACAGTGGCTAAGAGCCAAGTGCCATAGCACTGACACAACTAAAAAGCAAAAAAAAATAAACCGTGAAAACAAGATGTCCTCAGGGCGTAGACGTTCGCGCCTTCGTATGTCGAGACGACGCGAGCGCCACCACGTGACTCTGCTCCCTCGATAGGAGGCTCAGAGCTCATCGCCTGCCCTAGCTGGAAAACTCTCGGATAAAATAATGTCATTGTATTTAGTTTCAATCTGGTGGCTTAGTGGGAGGAGTATCGGCTTGAGGAGCGGAGTTCAACCAACGTCTATTGTTTCGCACCGTGGTGTTGCGATCGCAGTATCTTGTATTTTAAGATACACGATACATTCAAGAATGTATCGGAAATACAGATACTGATGCACGTCTTGCGAGACGTATCGCGATACAGATACAAGATATTCCAATAGTATCTAAGATAGTATCGAAGATACATGTATCTTCGATACTACCCAGCACTGCTACAGGCAATAACAATGGTCATGCGTTCACATCAAGGCAACAATGAAATGTGGCGACGTGAAATGACAAGTCGCCTGGACAAAAAAAAATGGCGAAGCTCGCACTAAGCCGTGCAAGGCTTGAAACAGCGAAACTGGGCGACTATAAAGACCAGTCGGGTAGCTTCTACGTTGTTTCTAGGCCTAAGCTAGGTAATGCAGGTTGTTTATAGGTTCCTTCTAGGTCGTTGCTACGCTTTAGCTTAGTGATGATAGGTTGTTTTTACGTTGATTCTCAGCGGCGATAGGTTCGAGTTAAAGCACAGGCAGTCACAGACGCGGCTTGGATGTCCAAACTGAACAGACAGAACCTCGCTCTGAAACAAAGCAGTTCGCACCTCTCATAGATGTACGTGCCCATCGTCGTTCTGGCGTATGAGGTTACATCGCTTCGGGTCCGCCGTCGCTTTGCAGCCGTTTTGTTTAGGCTAACTGTTTGCCTTCTCACTTTAGTTCACCCAGTGGCGAGTAAGTGCGCTTTACCCAATTTCTGTGGAGCATACCCATTATTGATAATGATATTTTGGTTCGCCGGACAACGAACGATTTTGTAAACAGGTTCGCTGCCTAAAGGTGCATATAAATAGCATGGGGACCGGCGTACCCTTCGAGGCCACAAGTCTGTACGCACTCCGGCGCCGGGCTTTTAGAGAAGCTTTCTAGGCTCCGCGATTGGTCTTCAAGCGCCGAATACGCACTGAAGGAAAGCCGAATTAAAGGCACTACTGCGCGCACAATGTAAAATATCGCTCGACTTATGTATCGTAAAAACACCGCAGTTTACATTCGCAGTTGTACCATGAGAACAACCGGAACCCAGACGAGCTGTATATATCCGCATTGCATTAGGTGCGCCAGGCAATGCATTTTCGGCTGTCACCAAGTGTAGAGCGCGGATGCAGCGCACGGCAGAAGAGGCTGCCGTATGCGAACGCAAGCGCCAGCGCGATCGTGCCCGCAGCAAGACCATGCTAGATCGCTACTCGTTAAGGTGACGCTACAAGGACCCACGAGATGAAACACTGTCCCTCCATTGATCTCATTTCTGCAGTAGGCTTTGTCACGTTACGATGGCAAGCTCTGACCGTCTACTAAAGCGATAACAAGGCAAATTGTGGAAGTGTATAGACGTCCGCGAAAGTGTGAGTGTGTGCGTGTAATCAACAGCTACGTAATCTAAAATAAACGCTGTGCAACGCAACAAAATGTCTTCATTTCAACTTCAACGTTCGAAAATTAAACATAATACAAGCAATCAAATCACATATATGCACTGCATCGGGTCGCTCTGCATTTCTTGGGTTCGTTCCGTCATGGCTGGCCCAGTTTGAATGAGAGAAAGGTTTTCGTTCAGTGATCTTTCTTCAAGAACGGGAGTTTGATGTCTTCGCGGACGACGGCACAACTGAGATTGTTATAACAAGCTTCGCTTGTAAAAAAAGACTAGAATAACGCGGCAGGCGTCTAAAGCATTAGAAACGCGAGGAAATGGGATAAAAGCAAAGAATTCTTAAAGGGACCCTGCAACACCTTTCTTAGTTATATTGCAATAGTCTCATTATTGACGTATGACTCTTCACGAGTCATATGCCGCAAAAATTTTTCGAATCCGTCAAGTCTAAGTGGTGTTACCAAATTATAGAGATCACGTTCCGCAGCTTCCTCCCTCAACTCAACGCCGCGAGCGCGCGGAAAGCTAGGCAGAGAGTCGAGGGAGGGAGCGCTGAGGAGCGAGGCTCCGCCCAAGAGCGCCGGCGGAGTTTTTTTCTTCATTTTTTTCTCTCTGACGTCTGAGCGCAACCACGTGGTCTGTGCCGCCACTTCCGGTCGGCTTGCGTCGTTCTCGTCGAGCGGAGCCGATCGCACTGTGTATCGCGCGTGCTTGAAAACTGCGCGTCGGTTTGGTAATGCTGGGTGTGCACCTCGAACGCCGTAGTGTTTTCATCGCTCTGCCAACCATGGAAGCAAACCTGCGCGCTCGTTTGGAACGAATGACAGCTGAGATCGGTTTTGGCCCCATACTCCGATACACCGCCTCTTAAGACGGCACTGGCAGAAGACCCCGAAGTGCCGCCATTACCGGACGCCAGCAATGTTATCGGAGACACGCTGCGCCCCTGCCTCGGTCGGTCGTGAGAACGTGCCGACGATGCAGTTCTCAGCTGACGAGGCAACACTCGAACGGCTGCCACTCTCAGCGGCAATCGGCGATGGTCAAAAGCACAGAAATATTCACGTTTTCGGCACTGCACATGGCGAAGAAAACGGAACCACGCAACTACGAGCAGACGAGCTGTCGGTGAGACCGGAAGTGCTAATATTAATGTCTGTTCGGTGTTTTTAACGCAATAACAGAATATAAACATACATATTATCTACTTATTGAACTCAAAATTAACAACGAAAGTAATAATGAGGGTGTTATCGTGATTATAACATCAGCCAATGGTGGAACTGCCGACATTCGCGTCATATTTTGCGGACTAATACATCATTTGTCGAGAGAAGAGGGAGCGATTTTCAGCTGACTTTGAGAATTTATTGTAAATTCCAGGCCGTGCGCATCGCTATAATATTTGGCTCGCGTGTTCTCGGGAGCCTCGACTACCGATCGGCAGCGCTTTTTGAGCATGCTCGAAAAGTGTTGCAGGGCCCCTTTAAGTGCACGGTGAGTGAGAGTATAAACGTGGAATTGCGCGTCCATCGTCAGCTGACCGACGGGCGACTTCCCCAACGCAAAGCCATCCCCCTTCTGCGTGCCATGACTAAAGCTTCAGACAGGGCTACAAGAGCGCCTATGCAAGGCATCAACTAGCTTGCGTGAACGCACAAATTGTACAATCCCGCCAAGACGAACAGCCGAAACTCCGGCAATCGGCGCTCCGGCTTGCCGGCCGCCCCTATGCCGGAGTGGACACGTCCTTTTTTCTTGAAACGTCCGTTGCGGTTTTAGAATTCGACAGACGTGGCCTAAGGTGTTTTTCTTGCTTGCCGCATGCCTACAAAAACTCTCACTAACGATATTCGAAAAAGAGTCGCCCTCACTTCACAGAAAATAACCACTGTCTCTAGAAGAAAATAACAGTATATTCGATTTGCACGAAGATCAATGGGAAATAACGAACAAGCTGCGTTAACTGAGATATGCACACTTTTGCGGCAACGGGAAACTGCCGCGGACTTCATCTTTCCACGCCATTCGTAATATTATTCGGGGCTGTTAGATAACATGTAACGGAATATGAAGATGTCTTACCTGCGTTTCGAAGAGGGCTTGCACGAGAAAGGTTTGTAGAGCCCAGATGACTCGCCGCGATCGGAGGGGGCCACGGGAAGGCGCGTCAGGCGACACTCACAAACATCTCCCGTGGCGAGATGCGCGATCTGGACTAGCCGTGGTGGCCGTTGCCTTTGGAGCTTGATACGCGCGTCGCTCTCGGGCGGTTCCATTCTTAGATGGGGGTGGCGGCGGAATTGCCGTCGCGCCGGTGGCGCTGGTCTTACGCGGTTGTCTGTAATAAATTCTAACGTTGCCATGTTACCGGATTGCGTTTACCATGTAACCAGAGTGTTTATCACGGCGGCGAGCTTTCTTGGCGCGTTCCCTGCGCAGTATATACGTGAGTTATATACGTGTGCGCCGGGTTTAGCCTTCCTTTGTGTTTGTTGAGTCCGAGAAAAATGAAAGCTTCACAATTGACACAAACGTGAAAATGAAGCATTGATCTGCATCCCACATGTGTTTGGTACACGGCTTTTGAAGTGTAAAGGTGCATATTTAACAATTTTGGAATGTAACATCAGCACAGAAGATTCTACATATAGTCTGCGACAGCCTAAGAATAGGAACTAAACTTAACCACCGCCCATACAGTTTAATACAATTACCTAGAGGGAACTCGGCCGATGCGATCGTTCAGCCACCATGGGAACGATGGGTGGTACACGGATTTGGCTAATCTTCATGCTTACGGCTTCGAACGCACTTGTCACTTTGTTTATTGCTGTTGTTTGGCGTTCGTTACGGATAAAAGTATGGGCCCTTGTGAACTTCGTGACCAGCTTTGAATTGGTCATCCCAAAGTGGTGGAACTGCTGACTTTTGCTGAACTTCGTTTTGCGACAAAGCGAATGCAGGCGGCGCGGAGCCAAACGGAGGCGAAAGAACGAAGTTTAGGCAAATCCATGTACTACCCATCATTCCCATGCTGGCTAAAAGCGCCATGCGTTGCAGCTTTCACAGACACTAGCGTCAGAGTTCCCTCTGGTAAATATTGTAGGAAACTCTATGTTTGACAGGGTCTTCATCTGGCAGGACATCCGGGACGTGGTAGTCTTCTACGTTCTTGCCGCTCTGAATATCACGCATGTACAGTAACTGCGATTTTGGTTGTGAGCACGTTAGACGATGTAGTTTCTGAGAATAGCTACAGAGAAATCTGGCGCCACCGGCTATGCGAATTTCCTAAGGGGCGCTGTGCCGCGATGGGAATGACTGTATATGTGTCTCTGAGGCTTGTGCTGGCTGGAGTTGAGCGAGCTTTGGACTAAAAAGCGGATACGACAGCGCAAATAAAGCTTCTCTAAGACAAAACTTTTGTAAATGAATCTGATTCACGGGTATTATATTCTAGAATAAACGTCCACTCACGTGTACGGCATAATCGATCGGCGAAATAAGGAAACAGACGACAAACAGCCCTGAGTGGACGCAGGCCTTGTCGTCTGCTTCGTAAAATTGTAAATGGACACAGAAGTTTTCAAAGTGAAGTAAAACTAGGTTCTTTGCAATGATAAAAAGAGAAATGGCTTACTACGTCCTCCTTCGGTACGAAATGAACGATCTTGACGCAAGCAACGCGTTTACACGTTCACTGCGGCGTGGGACACCGGTGGGTCACGGCCTGTGCTCCTCCTAAGCGGCCGCTGCGTTACGAGCGTGCAGGTCCCTGCTGATTCGTTAACTTCATCACACTTGGACGGTGCTCTTCATTCTTGCGCAATTCTTGCTGCAAGAGGTTATAAATAAGGAGAAGAATACTTTTCTGGCGCTAGATGCCATGATCCACCGGTGAACCACGACGCACTGAATGAAAACGTTTTATGCTGCGTGTGGTGCGACCCACCCGTGACCCACGCTCAAGAATTCTCCGTCATGAGCTGCCGTCTAAGGTTTGAGAATGCAACCAATTCATATATTTTATTGCATTCGACGTGAGACGGCGATGTTATTTTTAAGAAGCGGAGTGCCGGCAGATTTCTCGACTGCGTTGCTCACGTTCATTTGGCCGCAGATTTTAAGTACGTGCCTGTGGAACAAGTATACATGCGTTCTTGCTGCTGCTGCAAAATATTTTAGCGCGACTCATGGACCATCATGCTTTTTATGGACTCAAAAGAAAGCAGAACGTAAGGAAACAAACGTGTGTTTGTGTTTTCTGGTGTCAGACTTTATAGATTTCAGCTTAGCATTTCGCAAAAAAGGCACAAAACAGCTATGTGTGTTTAAAGGGACACTAAAGGCAAATAACTATTTATGTCAGACTGAAAGCTTAACGTATGACAACGTCTAAAACGGCACTATTTCAACACTTGTACCCTACTTACCAAGAGATTAAGCTAAATGTATCATACGATGACGCCACGAGTGGGACATTTTCGAACTGATCGCAATGACGTGAGAGCGTTCGACTACAATTAATCAGTGGAATCATACTAGCTGCAATAAAAAAATTAACCTTCCGTGCATCAAAAGACGCAATAAAATGCTACTCGTTCGTTTCTGTTTGATTCATGGAAAAAAAGAACCTCTTTTGCGTTGCCATGAGGAATGGCGCTCGAGGTTCAGATTCCGTTTTCGCCGAACTCATTCGCTCACCTGGTCGCGTCTCAGTGGTAGTTTCGGTATCGCGTGCTGCCGCGTGTGTTTTGCACGCTCGTGAAAGTCGCTTTGACAAAAAGTTTCACAAAATTCCGCATACATGCGATGCTGACGGATGCCCGAATGGTGCACGCCGCCAGTGCACGCCGCCGCGCAGTAAAGGCGGGCAACGTTGGGCACGGCAACAGTGACGTGAGAAAGGCGGCTTTCAGGCGGGTGATTTGAAGCTACCTAACGCGATGCGGACCACGAAAACGTGATTTTATTTCAAGATAAGCACTTCCCTGGCACAAAAGTAGCACTACTAGGTTTCTGGACCGCTATTTCAACAATGAACGCCGATTTAATATTTGCCATTAGTGTCCCTTTAAATGAGCGCGCCACACGCCCGCCTCATAGGTGGCGGCGCCGTCTCTTTTGAGCGAATCAAACAGGCACAGGCGGTATCCCGAGTACCCACGGGTGGGCCGCTCCGCACCTAAGCGAGACCTCAAAAAAAAAAAGCCTGCCGCCGCGAGCATACTAAGAAAGAACACCAACATGCCCAGGCTCGCGTTCTTTCAAGTAAACAACACTATGAGTTAAAGCCAACGTTTCTAATCCGGTGCTATGACATCAACTGCTCTTTTGCAGGGTCTCTTCTGAGTGCCTCCTTATCCAGTCTTCTTCACACGTGGCGCAATTCTGCGTGCGCCAACATGAAGTGCACTTGAGTATACGCGAAAATAAAAATAGCAATGATGGCACAGAAACAAGAAGACATGTAATAGGGTGCTTCGAACAGTGAGAACTTAGCGCTCGTCGCCTGCGTTTTCTTGCAAATATAAAGTTGGCATAAGCTGCAGTAGCGTGTAATCATCAGCTCAGCTTACAGAAGTAGGACAATATGGACCGAAATGTGCAAATAAGCCAAGTGTATCCACAATAGCCCTGAGTTCGATTCCCGTGATGCTTCGGAGAGAAAGGCCACTATGGACGTCAAAAATCACTAAGTGTTGATGCTAATTAAACAGCATGGAACAACCTTTTATGCTAGTAATTGTCTTAATAAAGCATGTTCGCCTCCGCCTTAGTAAACCACAAAGTGAATCTATGGCTTCTATATGAAGTTCCGCAATTAACAACAAAGTGATTAGTTGCTATTGTGAGAGATTTTTAATTATGGAAGTAATATCTTAAAAGATGTACACGGTGGTAAAATTGTTATCGCACTGGACACTCTTGCTGTCTTCAACAATTTTTTATACATAATTTGTTCGTTTTACCTTACATAGTACTTGCGCGCCATGAAAGGCTTTCCCTGTATACTTTATGGTAACCGTTCGGGGAGTGATTTGGCTCCATTGGCGGTGTAGAGGAAGCGACATTGCTGAAACTCAGCATTGTGAGTGTTTATAGCAGGGAAAGCTACATGTAGCTCTCCCAAAGTAGAGTAGAAATTACTCTGAATCGTGTTTTTTGAAGCACGCATTTGGAAAGTACGCTAGCGCATTATCTCTCGCTATTGCATATGGTAGAGCATTCATCATTCTGAATATTTCAGCTTTTGTTCTCAAACGCATGCGATGAATTTCTCTATGGAAAAGAATAGAGAGCACACCATCTCCCGCTAAAGGGGACCATGAGGCGATGCGAAGCAGCGTTTCGGCATGTCGAGCCCGCGTTTGGAAAGAAGGGTAAGTTTAGAAGCGGTGTGTGGAGAGGATGTATGTGGAGAGGGTTTGCGCATGCGCAGTAAGGGTGGTCACGCCACACACCACCACCACCCGATTGAACTCCGCCTTAAGGGGCTTCACATCTAAAATGGCAGCTGACCATTCTTCTTTAGTGGAGTACTTCATATTCTAATCCATGCTAAAGCCTGAGATACCTCAACCAACGCGAATATTGACCGTGGGTGGTGTCAGCGCGAGGCTTCAGGAACTCATCTCCTCTTGATGAGGGCACATAATGTCTCAGATCGCCGAAATTTGCGATGCCTTCATGATTTATCTAACGGCATTGTCACTTCGTTAGAGGTGGGCATATCACGGATGCAGTGCCAAACCAGTGGAGGCGCAGAAAGCTTCAGAAAGAGGGGGACGGATAAATAACACGGGTGCTCCCTCTGTGATAGGAATCGGTATAGCACGAAAGTGAAATGCGTCCTCTAAGAAGTAGTTGAACGTTTATTATAAACTGATGTACGAGAGCTTGCACACTGTCTATTGGTGTTCGGTCCAGTTTCAATATTGCGATAGCAGCAGCACGTGTTGCACCCCTAGAAACTTCCGGTCACTTCAATTGTCACTCTCTAACGCCGAAGCAGAAAGCGTGCTTTTGAAGTTGTGCCAGAGTAAGGAAAGTCTGTTTTTCCGCTTTCAGGTAAAACGAATGACGCCTTAAAGTGAAGGACTAACTCTTATAGTGTTTTGTATGCAGCTTAGAAAAATATTTCTTTAAAATGTTTGGCCACACAGGGAGAAAAGCGTTGAAAATGTGCCGGTTACTCGCTAAGGCATTTGTTCCCCGCCAACGCTATTCGGCTACGCCGGCGCACAAAACCGGAAGCCGTCCAACAGCTTTGTTAACAGCGAAATGGTCCGCACACACGCTGACGCCTGGTAGTACATCTCCATCCCAACGAGTAACGTTCATGAACATGATTAAAGCTTTGTGGTAGTTGTAGTAGTTAACATACACCTGGACACAGCATCTGGCGAATCCCTCGCAAAGATGGCGTTAGCATGCACATACCAAACACTAACTCGACTCTTCAAAG
This sequence comes from Rhipicephalus sanguineus, assembly GCF_013339695.2. Classification (NCBI taxonomy): domain Eukaryota; kingdom Metazoa; phylum Arthropoda; class Arachnida; order Ixodida; family Ixodidae; genus Rhipicephalus; species Rhipicephalus sanguineus. The sequence continues at coordinate 51,300,680 of NC_051182.1, forward strand.
CGTCGTCATTTCAAGAAAGAAACGGCAAGGTGCGCGTTCCATAGTAGTCCGTGCCACTGCACTCGAATCTGCAGGCGGCGGAGAAACACCGTTAGTCCTTATTGGAAGCGGTCGTACGCAGGCGAGGAGGAGTCACACGATGACGCGAACGGCTAATCGCGTAACTGCGCCGTCACCCAATCGAATCACCGTGGACGCCTAATTTCACGGAGCATAATTTTCTGCAATACTGCGGCGGAGGCTTTCGCTCATCAAGGTGGTGGCGTCCGTCCCTCCATCTAAGTAGAAATGAAGCTACGAGTCTCGCACCCAAACTGAGACGTCCATTGTTCTCCGCAGGAGACGTTACGGGACTATAAGCCTAACTCAGTCTGCGTATAACAGCCACTCACAGTCACTCCAGAGGAACGTAGTACTTGCCTGCAGCTACACAAGTGTTGAACATGCTGCGACGTAGCTTGTTCACAGCTGCGTTCATAATTTCCGTGAATCACGGCACTCGCAGAGCACGAAACAAAGCGAGAGGAGACGAGCGCGGCGAGCCCGACCGCACGTCCGTATTTCGCGTGCTCGACTGACGTCACACAACGACACAAACACAACGGCCGCGCGGACGGATACACCGGATACAGCACCAACGCTTCGAAGCCCGTCAGGAACTTAGGCGGTAATCGGCATTATTAAGTTACGTAAAGCTTGCTGGTTAAGGACCGCCGAACTCTGCATGTTCACTGACGCAATGCAACACGACACATATATTATTCTTTTGGCGTTATTTTCTTCGTCGCAATAAGACATGGCGCGCAAGCACGAGTTCAAGCGTTCAAGTTCCAACGTGTTTTGCATGGAGCAAACGGCGCGGTGGCGTACGTTTGCCAACAGCAGGAGTAGTATTAAAATAAAGTGAAAAGGAAAGATAGTCGCGGGTACATCACGTTCCTCTGATAGCTCGTTGCGACACCGCGAGCAGGAGTAGTATTAAAATAAAGTGAAAAGGAAAGATAGTCGCGGCTACATCACGTTCCTCTGATAGCTCGTTGCGAAACCGCGTACAGGCAGGCGTTGTATTACGCGTCGAGATGGCGACGACCCCCTACCCATAGATAGATACTTTTACGTCGTGCCCGCGATAGCGTTAAAGAGCTCGTTTCGCGGAATTTCCGATGTCGGCGGCGGCTTCTTTGGTTGCGGGCGAAAAAGCACCGTTGCATGTGAGCGAAAATTGGAGGTACCGTATTTACACGATTGTAGGTCAACCCTTTTTTTCAAATTTGACAATCCATTGTCGGGGGGTCGACTTAGAATCTAAATCAAAACGTGTGCCGCTAGTAACTGCAAGAAGAAACGAGAAATCGGGGTTGCTACTAGGTGGGGAAAGCTTTGCACCCTTGTTTGCACGGTTACGGCCGAAACGTAGCGTATTATTTACCATTGCATACATTTTGGCGTCAATAAAGATGATGCCGACTTCGAAAGTTGGCGTTCCATATCAGCGCCCTTTGCCCACCGTACCTAGAGCGACTAATCTCTCACCAGTCGCGTTCGGAAGTGGACTGTAAATACGTGATATGATTGTGGATACGTTAGCGTCATGCACTGAATCAACGGATTCGCTAATAGTCATTTTGTTTATTAGAGACGAACGAAACGCTTCTTGTATGCGAGTAACGTCACTCACGAAATAAATGGAAATCGCGAGCGACCGCTTCCATCAGCCGCCATGTGCTTTTTTTTTTTTGGTATCGCGCGGGAGGCTGCAGCCGGTGCCGTTTGTTACGCTAGCGACTAGACGTAGCTTTGACGGAGTCATCTTGCCGCGAATATGTTCTCATAATTGCGATTAAAGTGTCCTGCTCAACTGACAGCGCATGGTTATTCAGCGTTTTTAAAAGCTTTTCCTTTTAACGTCTACGGAGCGCACTATATGAGAGCACGGCTTTTGTGGGAGTGTCAACAATTGATGGAAGAGCCACTGTATGGGGGATATTGGTAGTTGACGGAAGAGCTTCTCCCTGCCTCTATTTGTGATAAGATTTTCTATGCGGTCGCTTTGGCGCGTGCTTCTGTCCTGCCACTTCTGTATCGTGGTGAATCATCCCGTCCGTCGTGAGTGCTCTGGGCCCTACGAACTCTCGGCGCTCGTTTACAGCAGCGTTCAAACGGGCTGCAATTCACCATGCCGAGGAGATTTAACAACTGCGCAGCAGGACGCAAGTTTGGAATAAGTGAACGTGTGGTGCGGCAGTGGCGGCTTCAGCGCGAAGAAATCTTCTCATGCGACTCCAAGCGCCGTGGCTTTCGCGGGTCAAAGTCTGGACGCTTTCCGGAGCTGGAGAAGAAACTTGCGGCATGCGTAACTGATTTACGCGATCAATCGCTGTTGGTCACCTGTGATATGATCACGAAACAAGCCCGTGTCTATGCTTCTGAGGCAGGGATACCAAGGGCTCAGTTCAAAGCTAGCAGGTCCTGGGCATCCAAATTTATGAAGAGGGCTGGCTTCTCTCTGCGTCGACGCACTAGCGTGTGCCAAAAGATGCCAGCCGCATACAAAGCGAAGGTCCTCGCCTTCCGTAGGCACTTCCTGAAACTCCGTGGCATTCGACAGTATTTGTTTGGCCAGATCAGCAATGCCGACCGAACTCCTGTATACTTAACCATGACCAGCAATACGACAGTGAGCGTGAAGGATGCTCGTGATGCGAATCTACTGAAAACGGGAAATGAAAAGCTCGCTTTTACTGTGATGTCGTCATGCTTCGCGGATGGCACCAAACTTCGCGCGTGCATTGTGTTTAAACGGAAGACGATGCCTGAAGAGGTACTGCCTCAAGAGGTGGTGTGGTACGTGTCAATGCAAAGGGCTTCATGACGGATGACATGGTGGTGGAATGGTGCCGGCTGGTGTCGCTTCTGAGGCCGGGGGCATCCCTCAAGAAAGACATTCCCAACCTGCTAGTGTTGGACTCATTCCGAGGCCACCTCACCGCCAAGGTGAAAGCGCTTCATAGGAAGGAGCGTACCGACATGCTCGTAATCCCCGGTGGCGTGACGGGCGAACTTCAGCGTCTCGACGTGGGAGACAACAAGCCATTTCAGGACCTTTTATGCCGCAAATACAACCAGTGGATTTCGTCTGGAAACCGCGAACTTACGCCAAGCGGGCGTGTGGCTACTGTGTGCGGGTGGGTCTTCTCAGCATGAGCGGCTGTACCATGCGATGTTGTGGCGCGGTCGTTCGCGAAGTGTGGACTCGCACTAGATGATGACGTGCTGTGGGACCGCAGCAGCTATGACTGCAGCAGCAATAGTGAGGTCGACACCAGTAACGATGGGTAACTCTCGGCAACCACGTGCATAAATTTCCCGTTTGTGAAACTGCTCTTGCTTTTGAGACACGCAATTTAAGGGAGGTCGACCTACATTCGAGTCGACTTATTATTGTGTAAATACGGTATATGCAAATAAATATGTTAGCCAGAGGCAACCCGCACTTCGGCTCTCCTTGCGGCACGGTTTGGGTCTTTACCGAGAAGCGAATGCAGGCTAGCGATCTGCAAGGCGTACACACCCGTATACATTGCACCAGCGCCTCCTCTATTTTTCAGTGCCTGGGCGAACGCTCTCCTCGGGCCGTCGAGAGCGCGCTCTGCGTCCGCGCGCCGCTGCCGCGTGGCGGCGCTGTGCAAGTAGACTACGGGAAGCTGGCGCTGAACGGCCGCCCGCATCACGAAGCTCACGAATTCGTGTTTGCATCCGAGTTTAATTGCATTTGTGCTTATTGAAGGCTTTCACAGGTACAGGGGGATGGAAAGAAACGCGAACATAGCGGCGCGCTGTTTTCATCACGCTCTAACCGTGGTGGCAATGAAAAGATGCTAGATGGTCTTTTAGTGTGTCGTGGATGACGTCGTCTTTTCATCAATCATCCAGTCTATAACCACTTGAAAATAAATGCGAAACAGCATAGGATGCAGATGCCGCATGTTCGTGTGTCTTTCCGTCCCAGCTGTACGTATTACGAGGCAGTCTGTCAGGCCGTGCTGCCGGTTCGATACTTGCACTCGAGGTTCACAGTATTTGCGTTTTATTTTCTATTTCAGGCTATTGCAACCGCCCCAATGCCTTAGTATGTCATAATGGTGTTCCACTCTCCAAATGGAACTGAAAGAAATCGATCACGATTGTATTTTTTTATTTCCCTTTATTGATAAAGAAAGAAAATCTCACAGGGTGCCTTATGCATTCATCTAAGACGACTGAAAGACGAAAGCCATCTTCTTCTTTTTCTTCTAGTCAATTTATTGAACATTTCCTGCCTCCCTTCGAGATATATCTGCGCCTAACGTGGTTTCCTTACAGCCTCAAGGATCGAAGGCAGTCTAAGCTTTCTGCACATCAGCGGAGGCATGCACTGCCCCTGTGATCGGCTCATTTTGACCCAGCGAAGATGTAATATGACGACGTCACGTGATGTGACGTCACGATGATGTCACAAAATTGTATTATCTGTGACGTCATATGATGACGTCATCACGTAATTACTTTTGCATCACTCGTGCTGACGCCGCCGACCGTCAATTTTCGCGTTTGATGAGGCATCTAAGGCTTTCGCCTTAATACACTGTTCAGCTGTCGTTCCATGAAATTGCAGCTGCCGCTGGTGTTCGGTAGAGGTGGCTTGCAGTAATTAGGCGGGATAATTGGTCTACTAATACATCTTCAACAGAGGCGTAGCCAGAAATTTTTTTCGGGGGGGGGGGGGGGGGGTCAACCATATTTGATGTATGGTCGTGCGTGCGTTTGTATGTGTGTGTATATATACGCCAGCAAAAGTGAAAAATTTCGGGAAGGGGTTGAACCCCCCCCCCCCTGGCTACGCCCCTGATCTTCAACTACACGAGAACATGCAGCCGTCGTTTACGACGTGAAGGTTTCATAAAATATAAGAAGCGGCGGCTTAAGAAGGATGCAGTAGCGCCCGGTTGCAACAACTGTAATTCTCAAAAGCTTTACGAAGGGAGTGGGCGGTCGCGTACATTCCTGGAAGCAGTCTAGTGACATTTCATGCTATTTAGCGCATGAACTCCAGGCTTGTGTATAGTGTGCTACACCAGTAGACGGTAGCACGCATCGGGGAACTTTAAGCGCCCAAGCTTTCAGCATTAGATCGTGGCAAATGCTGCTTTCGAAAGTCGACTTTCACACAGTCAAAAACCGACTTTCAGTCAAGCGAACGTAACGGTGACAAAACAATTCTCCGCGCATCACTGGCATGCGCTCTCTGGTATTGGGCTAGCAGACGACGCGCGAGCGTCTCGATCAAATAGCCGCGAAAGACACGCGCCTTCGAAATGGGCTGGTTGCCCAGAACGACAAGTGCTTCATGATTACAGCTTACAAGTTTTAATTATACTTTAAACACCGCGAATACAGCCAAAAACTGAACCATATAGCAGCTCCGAATGCAGCCACGGCATTCGTTTCCGCGAGCGACGACGCGATGGCAGGTCTAATACGGTGGCGGCGCCCGGCGGCTAATGGCCGCACTAACGCCGACGGTCGGTTCCCATTGCGTTCCGCTCCTTCGCCCAGGAGCCCAGGCACAGAAAAATAGAGGAGGCGCTGATTGGACACGCAAAAAATTTGTCGTCATAAAAGTGCTGTTGAAGAGGGTGAAAACCTTTACCTTTACTATATGTTTTTCGTGTGTGTGTGTGTGTGTGTGTGTGTGTGTGTGTGTGTGTGTGTGTGTGTGTGTGTGTGTGTGTGTGTGTGTGTGCGTGCGTGCGTGCGTGCGTGCGTGCTTGCGTCCGCGTGCGTGAGTGCGTCCGTGTGCGTGAGTGCGTGCAGATATCGTTATCGCGTTCAAGCGTAATGGTTTATAGATTTTTGTTACTCGCATGCCCCCACGGCAGTACATACGCGCTCGGCTGCTGAACTGAAGATTGCGAGTTCAATCCCGGCCGCGGCGGTAGCTTTTTTAATTGAATCGAAAGTGCTAGAGGCTCATTTATTTCGATTTAGTTGCACGTTAAAAAGTCCCAGGTGTCTCAAATTTCCGGATATGAGCCCTCCACAACGGACTGCTTTATAATCATATTGAGGTTCTGGCTCAAAAAACTCCAGTAATTCATTAATTAAGCCTTCTTTGTATATTCAGCTACAGTACAGTTTATGCGCACTACTGTGTACTAGGAGGGTACACTTACCTGCGTTGCTTCTGTTACTAAAGCAAGAAGTCAGCAATGCATTGTTGCCGCATAAAGAGGTATGTTGTGGGTCATTGGGTTAGAGCTAATTAGAACGGACAGACTTAAAAAATCACGCTCAGGTGGCTGAACTTGAGTGCAGAAGACTCGTATGTACTCTTTCATCAAACAATCACCCAGTGGACACCTTATGTGCTGATGCTATATCATTGATTCGTTTCTGAAACGTCATGTTCGGTCATGTACTCTCTTGGTTGCTGTGTTCGAATAAGCGGTCATTATTTTTATTTTTCACCTTTCTGTACTATGGATGTGACTGTGAGTACTGACTGCCGTAAAATAGTAGACCGGCCGTATGTAACAAAAATAAATACAAAAATTTTAGCCCCGAAATGTCATGTGCCACGGATGACACCTATGGGTCAATTTACTGGGTGAATTGACCCGTAAGTCTAAAATTCAGCACACTGGGTGTTGTAAAACGTAGATACTCCCATTGTACACCTAAAAACAAAAAAAAAGTGCGCGAAGGGTGTGCAAAAAAGACATTACTCCCTTTCGGATAATATTGACAGAAAAATGGTGAGTACGATAGGTGTCTGATCTCAAAAACATCTATATGGGTGTAAAACGGTTTGCAGTGCAGGCATCACAAAATGCTAATTGCGCAACGAGCGTGTGGTTTGAAGCCTCCCACCCACTACAAAGTGCTGAACCATAACGCTTCATCGTCATCAGCCATATGCAGCATCAACAGTGTGCACATAATAGCTTAGAAATCTGTAGCGCGCACCTAACTTATCCGCAGAAAGGCGAATGATTTTGTAGTGGGTGCTCCCCTAATTCACAAAAAATATGAGTTTTGTCGTAGTTGACACATTGCATGTGTAATGTACTAGTTGCCCCAACAGAGTTCACAAAGCAACTGGCGCCGTCGTAATGGGTATGTTGGCGTTTTGCTTGGTTCGGGGAGCCTGAAATGCAGAGTGGTATGCGGAGCGCTCGAGCGCTGTCAGTTTCTGTGGCAATATGTAAGGAATGGTAAATTGCAACGGCTGCACAAAGCCAACACAAGTATCGTAATCATCGGTGAATTTTTTGGGTGGGTATCTTCTAGAAAATTTCATTGTTGCTTTAATATGGTGGTTGCTTTAAGTGGTACTTGAGCTCGCTACGATGTTCGCGCCACTTTCTCTTACTCGTGAATCTACTGGAAAAAGTTGCTACATTTCACGACGAACTTTAGCTAAAGTGGCTAAAGTCCCTCGCAGCCGGTGCTAGAATTTTTCGTTCGTGCGATTCGTCCTAATTTCGTGTTGTGCAGCGGCACGCGCGCGTGTGTTGGTCGCATGTTCGATCACATAAATATTTTTCACTGGACAGCCTGGAAGAGGTCCCGGACATATAGCTCTCCGGTCTGGGGCTGCGCGGGCCTCGGAACAGTCCTGCAAATCCGGGACGGTTCGCAACATAAGTCCGGCATAAAACACTTTCGTGTTAAAAACTGAGAAGAAATTACTCGCCTTCGAGCCGTCTTAGGCGAGTGCATTAGAAACCCTGCGAGTTTCTGTTTCTTTATATTCTTTGCACAGATCCATCTTTGTGTGTTTTCAGTGTCAAACCGCATTGATCTGATATATCATCGTCGTCATAGCAACTGTCGTGATGGTCCTTCCACCGCATCAGAGTCAGGTTATCGAGCGGTACGCACATGAGCTGCTGCGGGGACGTCCTAAGTGATGAAGATGATGGGTGTGCACTATTAGCCCCGAGAACGAACACTGGCGGCGCGGCAGTCGCGGCGATGTGACGTCACGGCAAGGACTCGCTTGCTCCGCTGCCGAGGCTCGCCTTTTTCTGCGCCCGCCGCGTACCCGCTCTTTCGCGATACGGTGGTGATTACTGCTCATTCTTGCCATGCAAATTTCCCAAGGTAGAAGGCGGAAGTTTATACTATTAGCGAACGTTTAGTAAGCTGTAGAAAGTTTGGATAGTATAGCTTATAATGGGCGAATTCCCGTCCGAACGGAAGCTTCACCGTGAAAATGGTGATGCACGAGAGCAAGACGTTCGTTGTTTTCACCGCGTACTCCAAGACATCGGTTCTAAATAATTTACGCTAATGGTTCTAACTTCATTACAACTTGGCGTAGACTCCACGGTTAAAACATGCGTCCCGAAGATTACAAATGAAATTAGGACGTTTTCAATTCACTAACTACATTGTGGTTTATCGTGCAAGTTATGTCTGCCTTTGCAGATTATCTAGGTGATTTTTGACAGAATTGCGCTTTCTGCTACAGGAGACTTTAGATGAATCTGTCTATCGTAAAGAATCACTTAATACATCCGGAAAATTAAACAAAATAATACTGCCACGCACACAATGGCTTTCGGAAAATCTGAGGTGTTAGTATACTTGGACATTTCTTCTCAACACTCGCCTGGGATTATGTGGCCGTATACCCTGATTTGCTGAACTGCTGGTCCAATCAACCGTCGGGTCACAAGCGGTAATGTTAAATTCACGTGGGAGCACTGTTGATAGCAATCGCCTGCAAAACAAACGCCTAAAAGTCGGAATGAGCGTTTTCAACTGTTTCGATGGCACTCTCAGTGACGTGGCCCACGTATTAATTACACGTCCTTCGCCTTAATGAGTGAATTAATGGTCTCGCACGTCATGTCCACATAAAGGTTGATGATGCTCAGGGGTATATCAAATGCAAAGAAAATTAATTTACGAGCTGGCTATCTAAACTAGTACTTACACAAGTGTAACAGCGCCGTTGCTACGATGCTGCATGAAGACAGAATCTGACAGCAATAAGGAGTTTCCGCAATTAACTCAACTTTTTTATGTTGTGAAATGAAGTCGCGAAATTATTGCGAGAAAAACGTGAAACTAAACAACATGATGAGTGAGTGAGTACACAAGAAAAACAAACACAACAACTGCGGCGGTATTCTCGGGCGAGCGCTTTCGAGATATTTTGCGAGGCTCAATCGCTCTCGTAATCGTGCGCGGGCTTGGCACACGGGCAAGAACGCTGTCCGCCGATCACAGATGCGTCCGCTGCAAATAACACTTGTGGAGGCGAAGCCATCATATTTTTTAAAGGAATCGCCCGTGAACAACACAACCTAATAATTTCTTGCGTGTCAAGACCACGACACGAGTGTGAGACACGCTGCAGATTAATTTTGACCACCTCGAATTCTTTAACGTGCTTCCGTATCTAAGCAGAGAAATGTTGCTTTTCACACCCGTCGGAATGCGGTTGTGTGAGGTCCATTCGTTTCACCTGCACTTCGTGCAGGGGCGTAGCCAGGGGGGGGGTTGGGGGGGTTGACCGCCCCCCCCCGCAATTTTTCAGTTTTGCTTGCGTATATATACACGCGCACATAGAAACACACGCACGGACATACATAAAGTATGGTTGAACCCCCCCCCCCCCCCCCGAAAAAAATTTCTGGCTACGCCCCTGACTTCGTGAACCGGTTCACGGTGGCGCTGAACTCCGGCATTCGTTTCACGAGTTCAACATGGCGGCGTCGGCACTGCGGTATTCGTTTCGAAAAAGTGCAGCCGTCGTGCAAGGCTACTTCACAAATTCCCTGCACTTACTCTTGAGGTAGTGCCGAGTCCGTGCACCGCAAAATGGCTGTAACCGCAGCAGACGACGCAGCCGACTGCATTCGTGCCTATTTTCACGGCGCCCAACAAATACGTCAATGAACGTTTTCCGGTAGTTTAAAATTCCAGGCAACGTAAGCGGCGGCGACTTTTACGAATCACCTCCACAATTCGCGAGACAGCCGACCGTAGCAGAGGGCTTGCACGACATCTGCACTCTCGCATTCGTTTCGGCATCTCGTTGCTGCTGCACTTTCTGAAACGTTCCCTGCACGACGACGGCACTCAGACGTCACCACCATGAACCGTTCAGGTAGTGCAGGGTGAATCGAATGGACCTGTGGTCGGGAATCAGACCGATCCCCAAAGTTAGCAGCGCGACACAACGACAAACCTGATCACCCCTTTCAAAGTGTGCACGACGGCGCGCGGGCACCGTTGGGGGCTGTGAAAAAAAAAAATCCATAAAACTTTTTGTCGTTTTACTAGAAAGATTAACGATGCTGTTTTCGTCATTCATTTGAAGCTTGAGACAGGCAAAAAGCGAACGTAAACAGCGGAACAGCGCACGAAGCAAGCGCGCGATATGCCGGCGCCCCGGCGCGTCACGGCGGTCGTCGAAGAGTCCTTGCCGTGACGTCATCCACGCCTCCCGCCAGGCGGCGCCAACCCGACTTCTCGGGGCTAATAGGGATCTAGACCCCTATCTATTTCATTGCATTTCGATTTCGAAAAAACGTTTGCACGTGTGCACCTTGAGAGATTCAAATTGGTTACCTCAGTGGTGAAAACACTGGTGGACGCCGACCAAAGTGAAAAAATATTTACTGACGTTTCGGTTTCTCCGCGGGAGATATTTTCACAATGTGACGAAACGGCATTGCCCATGTAAAATATTCATTTTATTGACCTTTCGCAAATCTGACAATACGTCCGATTAGTGCTTTGCGAAACAAAAATGCCTAGGTTGGCGACAATAAGATATTACGTTCGTCAGCATGCCCTCGTTGTCCCTGTTTCTTATTGTAACGTACGCGTTCATACGATGTACGCCAGTCATATACATCATGTTCTGCCCCCTGACTGAAAATAGGTGGTTCCCGTGGATCAGAAACGTCAGCTCAGAGACAACTTGTACCTGCAAGTGCACCGGCGAGACGGCTTAGTCGGTCGTGGCGCCCGATGATATTCGTCGCAGTGGTCATATTGTAACGGGCTGAAAAGGACAGTAGAGCGATATCAAAGAGTATTCTTGTCTAATCAGTGTGCAATATTCGGGTCGCTTCAGGATGAACAGAGGAGTCTCAGAAACCTCTTTGATAAAACATACCAAAATAAAAACTTGGCAGATCCTGCGCTGTGTGGGAATAATAACTTGTGGGAATAATAATTTTATTGCAGTGAGTACACATACCATAGAGCACATACAAGAGTATTATCGAAACAAAGTGTTCCTTACGGTGTGATGTTGTGAATATCATACGTAGCATTATAGCATTCATCCGGGGTCGAGCAACGCTGGAATATGGCTTGTTGAATCATAGGAATACAAATGTAATGTTTATTGGGTTTCTATAAAAGCGGAGTCAACACTGGAACCGCAACGGACATTAACGCGCCATAACGCATGTATCGTAGGAATACATATGTAATGTTAACTGGTTTCTCATAAAATAGAATAGCCGGCACTTCAACCAAAATTGACGTTGTACCAACGTTATGCCTGCATATGGTACTTTTCCAAAGCAGTTTCAAGACCTGGTGTGGCTCTGTGGTAGAATGCCACACAGATTGCTTGTGTTCCATTCCTGCTGGAATCCTTGATTCTTATCCTTTACATTCGCCGGGTCAACGCTGCCGATGTCGCTTTTTCTTAACGCTCTCGCGTTTATATTACCAATGTCTGTCTTGGGTAGATAGGAACTGTCAATCACATGTGGCGCACACCCGCATATCGCGGCCCGAAGTATACGGGTATGTGTTACACGTGTCTGAAGGAAAGGGTTTGACGACGTACGTGACAGGATTTTCATGTTATTTATGTCATGACCAAACAGTCATATTCACCAAATATTGTTTTCCTCCCATGCCATTTACGGTCTACACCAAATTAAGGAGCCGATCATGAAAGCTCCCAGACGTAGGCGCCTTGATAGATAGTAAGACACATAGATAGAAACGCTCAAAGTGCCTGCGGTTCACCAAGAAATGCTTCGCATTTATTAATGCCGATCATATATACCTTCTTTGTATACTAGTTGGGGTGTGGTTTTTCAGCCTAGTGTGCCAAGGATTTTGGAAATACTCTCTGGCGTCTATACTTTCCATTCCACCTGCAAAGCATACTCACATTCTCCCCATGTGTAGGGTAGCAAGCTGGACGCATAGTCTAGTAAACCTTCCTACCTTTCCTACATTCCTTCTCTCTCTTTCTCTAATGCAAATTCAGTATTTGTAGCCGTGGCATTACGGCTACAAGACTTGCGAACGCTCCCTAGCCGCTAACATACATCTCGCATTTTGCCGGCGTCTGTGTTATGTGACGGTTGCAAAAGCGGCAAAAATGGCGGTTGAATTCTTTAGGGACAAATCTGAAAATTACTTTCATGATACAAAAATACTTTAGTATTTGTTCACTGTGTAACAATGAAGCATTTCCTCATTTTCTGCATACAAATTTTATTCAGTTGGACCGAAGCAGCACAAAGTGCACCATGACAAATGCAATGAGCAGGACATTTTCCTCTATTTTTCCAGTTTTTTTCCGGTCATTCGAAAGGTATGTTTCTCAGAAATATTTGTTTTTGTAAATGCGATCTATCAGGAAAATCAAACTGATATCTAGATTTGTCAGGTGAAGTAAGAATTCGCTTTAATAAAAAAGCGGGAAATTTGATCTCTTTGCTCGTTCTCTGAGAGAGAGAACTTATTCAAACGAACAGAGGTCAGCCTGAGCTAGAGCACTCTAGCCTGCTGTCCGCCGTGGTGGAGCAGTGGTTATAGTGCTCATCTGCTGACCCGAAGGTCGCGGGTTCGATCCCGGCCGCAGCAGTCGCATTTCGATGGAGGCGAAATGCTAGAGCCCCGTGTACTGTGTGATGTCAGTGCACGTTAAAGAAAATCAGATGGTCGAACTTTCCGGAGCTCTCCACTACGGCGTCTCTCATAATCATATCGTGGTTTTGGGACGTAAGACCAAAGATGATATTATTCACTCTAGCCTGCTACTCTGTACAGGGAAGAAGGGAAAGAAATCGTGATGAAGTGTCATGACATGGGAGGAGTAAGTGGTGCGTATGCACAATCACCACGTAACATAGACGCTTTCCTTCAGTCTAATGTCCATTCTCCAGCTCCTATCAAAATTTATAACTGCCCATTTAGCAGCTGTCGACACCATCTCATCGAAGACTGGTGACAAAACAACGCTTTCACTTAGTGTTTCCACACCATTTCCTGCAAGCGTCTAAGCTAGTGTTTTTCACTACGAAAAATAAAGTGTCCAATCACAAAATAGAGGTGTTGTTGTTCAACACACTTCACAGCGTTCACAGATCGAGCGGCGAGTTAATGCAATGGCCATGTGAATCGGGTGTAGAGGACTGGCGTATAGTTTCGGTTTATCCTAGCCGAGAGGCGAAGAGTCATCCTTCTTGTTCTCTGAATATACATAGCTAGCGGTGGAACGCAAAACTTTGGAAATTTTCATAATAAACGTGTAAGTAGTACCTCTGTAGTCGGGCAAGCGCAGTCTTACAGATTAATATACGATAATAGATCTTAAATTAATATGCCTATTATGCAGAGTTTTATAAAAGCAAGCAAAGTTTGACTGTGTGCCGCAGCAGTGAAAAACATTGTATGCGTATATTTTTATGCTGCAATGCTCCATGTGATATTCAAGAATGTCACGACCTTGATCATCAAAAATTGCAGTCTGTGAGTGCCACGATGAGGACTTGCATGGAAAGACACAAAGCTGCTGAAGTGGTCAAGTAGGAGAACTGCCATTCTAATGTCGGAGGGCAGTGACGGGGAATGCCTCACAGCGCCGGCAACGCACTTATAGCCGCTAAAGATCTATATAGCTACGGTGTACGGTGGTACCTTTGGGTGTACGGTGGTAGCTTTGGATGTACGGTGTACGCCAAAAGTGCACATGTCAAGGTGCAATACTCATTCGGCTCGGTGGAAGGGTCACGTGAAGAATAGCCGGTGTGCGAACGAAAAGAGAACACAAATAAGAAGACATAAGCCCAGAATCTTCTTTGAGAGGTGTCTAAGCGATGCGAAAGCATTGCGTTATATTTCGGGTAGAGCCCTTCCCTGGAACGCCGATTTGGGGCGGCTCCGGCATGGCGTTTTGACCTTGTCTTTAGCACTCATCTCGATCGCTCTCCCAATGCGCGTGCATCCCGTGACCGCTGAAACGCGTGTTTTACATCAAAATTTCGCGAAGTTTTATTTTTACTGATGTGTACAATCCTCACTGTCGGCTCTACATCTTATTCAGGAGAGTTCTTCATTCCAATTCCACGAAATTCAACGAAGCCTTCAAAGAGTGTTATCTTGCGGCACTTGTCTTGTGCCGCGTGTACAACGCATTCAAATAAAAAAAAAATCACCTCCCGCTAAAGGGGACCATGAGGCGATGCGAAGCAGTGTTTCGGCATGTAGAGCCCGCGTTTGAGAGGTGGAGTGGTGAGGGGGAAAGGGGAGAGGTGATGTGGATAGGGGGAGGAGAGATGGGAGGGGAGAGGGGGTGGGAAAGGGAAATGAGAGGGGGAAAGGGAAGAGGAGAGGTGATGTGGAGAGGTAAAGGGGGGAGAGGGAGTTGAGAGGGGAAGTGGAGAAGGTTTGCGCATGCGCAGTAAGGGTGATCACGCCGCACACCACCACCACCACCACCACCGGATTGAACTCCGCTATAAGATGCTTCATCATCTAAAAACGGCCTTCGCGTGATTCACGCGCCTTTGCAAAAGCGCCGTACCGAGGCGATAAAGTGAGCGCTACCCCTGATACCAGGTCGACGTCTTTGCCTTCAAATCTATCTGATTCCGTCCCCACTTGGGCACTGAAGATGCGCTAGAACATTTTCTTCCCGAGGAACTCATTGGAGGTCGCTCTCACCGAATTCGAGCTGTATTGGCGATGAGCATTCGAAATGTTTATGATCATGCAGGTCATGAAGCAATGTCACAAAAGTCGCATTTGCTTAACATTGCGTCCGCATAATGTCCTAAGGTACGCCATGAAAAGGGTTTTTTTTTTCACTTACGCCCGAGGCGAAAGCGCTCTAATTCTTCTCTGCGTGCCGTGAGCGTACGTGCACCTTTTAGTGTGTATGTGTGAGCCGTAAGACGAGCATCCGAGCTGCGTGCCTGATCATGTGTTTTTGTTTTGTCTATTTTTATTTTGTCTATTTTTGTTTTGACTGCTTGCCGTGAAGGCCACCGCCAGCAGAGCCTGAGCCTTAAGACGAACATCTGAGCTACGTGACGTGCTTTTGTTTTGTCTAGTATGGAACTGCTTGCCCTCAAGGTCACAGCCAGCAGAGCCAGAGCCTTGAGACGTGCATCCGAATTACGTTTCAGATCATGTGCTTTTGTTTTGTCTATTGTTAACGGCTTGCCGTAAATGTCACCGACAGCGGAACCGTGTGCCTACGCGACCGCGTGACTGGTGTTTTGTCTGTGAGCTATTGGTTCGCCCGTGAAGGACACCGAAAGTGAAGTGTGAACCATGCCCGGTAGTAACCAGTGCCTACGTGACCGTTTCAAGGATGCATCGACACTACACTAGAAGCTGGAACCGGCGGCCGGACAAACGTATAAAAAACGGCCCCAGCCTATGCTTCATCAGTCTGCTCTGCGCCGGAGAAGAGATCCACGCTGGGCAACTCCCGGGACACAACGCAGCCACCCAACACCCCCGGTCATCGTGGAGCCGGCGCTGACCCATCTCGCCAGCTTCGACGGTCACTCATGAACGGCGCCGGTGTTGAAGGACTCGGCTGCGCCCGGTTACGTATGTCAATCGCTTGAACTTAGTGGACTGCGGACTCTAATTATTTGCTCGGCTCTTGCTGTTTGGTAATTCATCTGATACTGCTCAGTGTCTTGACATATTTGAATTTTCATGCATGCTGCACTTATCTGAATAATGGTGGAATGTATAATTAGTTCACCATTGTATTCTAGATAACTGTTCGATTATTGTGGAAATATGTTGATCTTTGTTTAAACACATTATTAAAGCTTGTTGTTCTTTGATTGGAGAAGGCCCTTGACTCCTTCATACCGGCGATTGGCGCAAGCCATACACCGGAGGCCCAACCCCCATGCCACATCTTGGGAGAAAGCTTGTGCTTCGGCCCCGAGTCGTGACAATCAATAGCTCCGATATTATCTTGCCTTCACCTCCCAATGCGAGTGTGCATGTTCGTGGGAGCCTTGCTCCGTGACCGAACTTTCTTTGTCCGCCTGGCTAGGCATGCAGAAGCCCTGTGCATGTCACACCGTGGTGCTCACAAGGCTTCGTCCTTGTGCCAGTCATTTTCAACATTGCCCTTCTTCCGTTGGCTTAGCAATTTGCGGCAGTACTTGGCATTCACTTCCTGATATCTGCCATTGATATTACTGTGACGACAGTCCACCGAGATCTCGTCTGCCAAGAGAAGAGACTTCAGACGAGTTTAGATGTGACTAATGCCTGGTGTGGCCATATCGGATTAGAAATATCGAAATACAAATAACAGCTTACTTGCTCGTAGGAAACACGTACGGGCGCCGTTCACTTTCTATCCGACCAATTCGCCTCTCTTTCGATATCGAACATTTACGGGAGCTCTCAACTCTTCGGGTGTTGGGTCGCCAATTGCTCAGAATGTTCTGCGTCCCCATGGGTCAAGATGGCAAACCAGCGCGCAGCAGAAACGATCCGTCTATTACGTCGGATTGCCAAAAATCTGGTGGCGCACGCACCACAATGGCACGCCACCTTGTCAAGGCGGTATTTCAAGCCGGATTCCATCAGCTCACAAAAGCAGAATGGGCATGTCTTGAATGCAATATTACTTAAGGTATGAGTGCGATCACTGGGGCGGCCGCGCATGACGATGGTTCCACTTTGCAAGCAGAGTCACAACTTAACACGATTGATGAACTGGTACATCAATGGCTTTCTGCTCCCGCACTAGAATTGTCAACCTTTCCAACCGTTGTTATGTTAGCTTGTAACAAGCGATATGCAGCACCTATTCCCATTGCTACGGCCATTACTCTTCCGTGGCACCGAATACAGCTGACGGATAGCGAGCCACTTGGTCGTCTTCATCGCCCAGCTCCTCGCCAGGCAACGGCACTGGTCTTCCGTCTTAATCACACCGACAACACAACATCCATTCTTGTAGGATATGTCGATAACAGTATCAGCAATGGCATGGTTCACACCGTACTGTTATGCCCAAAGGTGCCACAAGCAGGACAGACATGCACGGGTGCAGCTGACCCTGAACCACCGGCATATCTCGCGGAACTCACCGCTATACAGGGCGGCCCTAACGCAGTGACGCGTTTTCTTGAAGCGCTACAGCAAGTTCGTTGTTCGCATCGACTCCACTGAAGCCATTCGCGATATCCGTCGAGTATCCCGATCGACGGCGTTTTGAGATGCCATCTGTCAGCTGGCATGAAATATCAGCACAATACGCATCGAATCGGTTCCATGAGCAGCGGTGTCTAGTCAGCTAAAGGCGAATTTTGTCAGTCGCTCGCCTCTCAAATTTCACCCGCTGCTGCAATTCCCTGAAAATAACTGCGGACATTTGCTACGCCAAAAGGATTGTCTCCGACGCACCACACGAGCACTCATACAGCGACGTGCTTCCGACGAACCTGGTGGGCTTGCTCGCATAGAGGAGGCGGCGCTTCGGAGACTTCGCGTTGGGGTGGCGCTTACACGAGCAGTGACCGGCCACGGGCCGCAACACTACCGTGCAGCCTACGGACCCAACCGTTCCTTTTGTGACACTTCTATAACAGAAGTGGACGTAACACAGGGGCTGTGGTCGTGTCCGGGATTAGAACAAGCACGCCTTCGCCACCTGAGAGCAACCGCTGAGCGTCCCTTTCGCCCTCCGGACGTACAAGAGTTGATATAAGCACCCTTTCACTGATCCTTCTTAGACTTCATGCACGATTTTCACCTATTTGTTTATGCATGACGTGCCTCTCGTAATAATCATGTAAGTACGTTAAGTGTAAGGGCAGTATTTCAAAAAAAAAAAATAAAACGAAGAAGGCAATCTCCATGCACATCAGATATTATGGAGAACTTTCACTGATAGTTGCCGGCCGCTTGGAGAGTAAAAAAAAATGCGACGTTCCCTTTTGAGCGCCAGTTACTGAGATGCAAAAGCAAGTGAAATCTATAGTGAAAGCCACACAAAGGTGACCCAAGCCATGGACCTGCATCTATATCATCACAATCTAAGCAAATTACTTGAGTAGTGAGTTGAATATTGAAAATATTTTCTGAATGTAATACAAGAACGTAAATATCTGATAGTGATCAAAACAAATTAAATCAGCGCTGAGATAGTCATTGGCAACAACTTTAGAGCAGGTGAATTAGTGACGGTTAGGCTAGTTGAATTTAAGTACCTCAAATACTTCGTGAAAGCTGTGCGAAGATAACAAGTTCACGGTAAAATAGCTACACCTTGTGGCTTTCTTCTTCCGGTTGTCCTTAGCGAATACGTAGGAACACTGTGGGGCTTTTAAGAGTTGGAGTGAACATTGTCTCTGTTGGAGTACCTCTTTCATTGATATTCATCTGTCTATTCAAATATGAAATGTTCGCCAAACATCTTGCCCTTTACACCAGCTAATGGAACATTTAGTACGTAACTTGTCAGACAATAACAAAGTAGAAGCTGATAGAGAAAGGAAAGGTCTACTGTACATGCAGTTATGGTATGTAGAGCTTCATCTAGAAGAACCGAACACAAATTAGAGTACTGCAATATTCAAACATAGAAAAGCTGTATGCAGCCATCGCTATGCTTCATCGCATTCCAACAATACAGAGCGCTATGGTTTTCGTTGCAGTTTTTGTATTAATAATAGATGTAGGCAATTCAGAATAATTTCAGGTATTCTAATATGGCAGGTGTGCATGTTATTACTTCGAATAGATATGCATGGTTCACAGTAGTCACTACAGTAATAAACCAGAACGGTAAACTGTCATGGACACAGGTACATGATGCGTCAATACTGTATCGTAAAACCATCGCTGTTACCGACAATTCGTGACAGTTTAGTGTGTGTACTCTGCTATGGTTTTTTCTATCGTGGTTTCATTTGACACGTCTACAAACTTTGCTTATGTAAACACTCGATAATTTCCATGGAGCCAAAGTGCTTGAGAGACGGTTACCGCCTAGTATACTGAGTAAGCACTGCAAAGAGCACAAGTATAACCTCACCTACAACGGAAGATAGCGGCAAAGAATTCTGTTCAGGAAAACAAATATTCACCAGCGCGATAAAATCATTACCATTATGCGCATCCTTTAACAACTTCTTTCGATTAAGTTGTCTCATGTGACCCAATCGTTTTCAGAAGATATTACTCTTAAGTGAGCGTGAAACAGCGCGCCCAGACGGGACAGAAAACGAAAAGAAAAACACGCACACACAGCGAAGACTAACAACACAATGTACTAACTTGCCCTCCAACAATCAGTGTGGCAGATAATAATCTTCTGCTCCAAAGTCTCCTTTCTGTCGAATGTATTCTGAGATTCCGATTTTGTAGTCTTATTTTGCCGGGTAGTCCACATCTGTTATTTCCAGTAATCTTCTTCCTATGTATAAAAATTGTTTTTTAGATGCGAAGTATCTTATGGCGGAGTTCAATCCGGTGGTGGTGGTGTGCGGCGTGACCACCCTTACTGCGCATGTGCATACCCTCCCCACTCACCCTCTCCACTTTCCCTCTCCCGTCCCCCTTTCCACTCTTCCTCTGAAACGCGGACTAGACATGCCGAAATTCTCTCCTGCGCAACGCCGCGATGACCACCAGCGCATGCCTGTCCCCTCCGCTCTCTCTCCTCTCCTACGCTGCCCCCCTCTCGCACGCCTGCCGACCGCGTTCCCCGCTCGCCTGGTGAGAATTAACGGCCAAGCTAGAGCGAAGACAAGACGCGCGCAGCGTTCCTCTTCGCGTTCCATGACGCGAGGTCGGTAGCATGCCCAAAGAACGCCAACGGAACGCGATCGTGCAAGTGATCCGGCTTCGCATCGCCTCATGGTCCCCTTTAGCGGGAAATGGTGGAATTTTGTTTTCTTTTCTGCTGTTTACGCCTTAATGCCCCCGCGGTATCGGATCGAGCCTTTTTTTTCAACACCAAGTTCCATTATTGTCGCAGGTAAAATACGCGCATTGAAAAACTGTGGGCCAGTAAAGATATTTCAGTGGCGCATGCAATACAACCTGTATTTATTCAATGTTAGTCATGCTCTTTATCATTAGGCAGTGAAAATGCTACGAATATGAAAGCAAAATATGCGCCATGGCAAAAGCGTTAAATACACAACGCTGAACCAAAATTCAATAATGTAACATTCCACGACTGCCGTGCACAGATCCAAAACACGATCTCTTTATTCTTCTTCTTTGTCTCCCCCCTGTCCCCACCAAATCGGTCCATCGTCGCATCGACCCACTACACTCTCCCGGGCTTTGTTTCACCCCTCCTCTCCAAATAAGGGATGACGTTGGCAATGGCTGCTATCTCCATCGCACCGTTTTCCGTCGTGTAGCCGATGGTCTTCAGCACTCCTTCTTTTGTGGCCAATTTTACCACTTTAAACGGCCCCATAAGTTTTGTGTTCGGACCGCCGTAACCTTTCCGCACCAGGACCATATCACCTAGCGCTATTGCGGGAATATTTGTGTTATGACGTTTGTCAAAAGCTCTCTTCATCGCTTCCCTGTGCTTCTTTTGCTGTTCTACACCTTTCTTCGTTTCCTCCAGGTGAAGCTTCTCTGATATGCCAAGTATGCCGTCCGCAGGTAAATAGGCAGGCTCCCCGAAGGCGGCGTATTGAGGGCTGCATCCAAGAGTGCTTGTATGCGATCTGTTGTGGTGGGACACAGCTGCTTGAAGGCAACACTTCCACCCTCCTGGGAATCCTGGGTACATGCTTATGTATTGTTTTACGTCTCGGATGACACGCTCTGCTAGTTCGTTAGCTGATGGATGGTAAGGGGCTGTAAACTTCAGGGTAATGTTTCTTTCTTTTGCCCACTTTGCGAATGCCTGGCTCTTGAATGCGGGTCCATTATCGGATACAACACATTTCATTGCTTTAAACATGTCTCTGCTCAAGAGCGATATGACAGCAGCAGCATTTTCTTTTCCTGGCTTGGCTGCTAGCATCCGTGAGCATTCATCAATGCACACCAAAAAGGATTGCGTTTTCTGCACTCCTTCGCTTTTTTCTTCAGTTCGGCGAAATCAACATGAACAGTTTCGAATGGGATCTCTGAGTAAGGTGGAAAAATCATGCTGTCTGTCTTCTGCTTGTATTTCGCTTTGTTCATTTGACATTGTGGACAAGAACTAATGTAGTCGTTAATATATTTCTTCATGCCAGGCCACGTAAATCTTCTCCTCATTTTGTTGTATGTTCGCCAGAAGCCGTCATGCCCTCCTGACTCGGGACTGTCGTGATAAAGTCCGAGAAGTCTTGTTCTCAGAGTATCTGGTACGTAAAACCTTCCGTCTGCATACATCAGCTCTTCTGTGCCTTCCCACATTGTAAGTGAGTTCACTGTCTCGTCGTTTTCACAGTTACTGGCAATGGGAAGGCGAGAAAGAGCATCAGCGTCTGACAAATCTTGTCCGCTTCTGTGTGCCACCTCAAAATCAAACTGTTGAATTTCACTTATCCATCGAGCAACTCGGCCTTTAGGTTGAGAACCATTGAGCAAATGAGTAAGTGCCAGATGGTCAGTGAACAGCTTGAATTTCGCGCCTTCTAGGTACGATCGAAAATACCTAATTGCTAGCACAACAGCCAATGCCTCCTTTTCAGTCGTGCTGTAGTTTTGTTCTGCCTTCGTGAAAGTATAGGAGTAATATCCAACTACGTGTCTTTCTCTTTCGCTTCCTCTTGTGCCTCTTCGTTGGTACAGGACAGCACCTGCGCCGTAGTTCGATGCATCCGTTGTAAGTTCAAATGGAACAGTGAAGTCCGGTAGCGTGAGTATTGGGTCCGAGGATATGGCTAATACCAAATCTTTATACGCCTTCTCACATTCTTCAGTCCATATGAAATCTGTGTCTTTACGGAGCAAGTTGTTCAACGGCTTCGCTCGTGCTGCAAAATCCTTTATGTAACTTCTAAAATGTCCTGCGAGGCCAAGAAAAACTCTGATTGCGTGCACATTGTCTGGCTTCTTCATCCGTCGTACACGTTCTACGGACTCTTCTTTCGTGCTCTTTGTGAATCCGTCCAAAATGCGTCCGAGAAATTTAATCTTGTGCTTAAAAAATTCATTTTTTTTAAAGTTCACTTTCAATTTGGCGTCACGTAATGCCATCAAAACAGATGTCAAGTGCTCAGCGTGTGATGTTTCATCCTTAGAGTAGACTATGATGTCGTCCACATACACATTGCAGAATAATCCGAGGAATGGCTTGAGAACGCTATTTATCATCTTCTGGAACCAAGCCGCACTATTTTTCCATCCGAAAGGTAAACGATTGTATTCGTAAACGTCAAATGGTGTGACGAAGGCTGTGTACATCTTATATTTCTCTTCCAGTGGAATCTGCCAAAATCCTTTGCAGAGGTCTATACGAGAAAATATCTTGCAACCTCCGGTTTCTTCAATTATTTCGTCAATCCTTGGCATTGGAAAAGGAAATAGGTCTGTTTGGTTATTTAAAATCCGCTAATCAGTGCACAGTCGCAAAGATCCGTCTTCTTTCGGCGCCAAAGTAATAGCCGAGGCGAATGTAGACACCGATGGCCGTATTATTCCAGCATCTAACATATTTTGGATTTCAGTTTTCAACCACAGTTTTTTTTTCACGGGACATGCTGTAAGGCTTTTTTCTGACCGGCGTAACATCTCTCAGCTTAAAGGGAACAGTAAATTTTGTTGTAGCCGGTGGATAGTTTCCTAGGCAGACAAGTTCAGGAAATTTTTCACGAACTTCCTTTTCACACTTAACAAGATGGTCTGCAATGTTCAAGGACGCGCACGTCTCTTGCGCCACGGTTACTTCATCGTTCCAATAAAGATTTAACTTCAGTGTTTTCATATCGGGTCTCGAAAGCAGGAATTTATAATCGCATCCCTTCACGACAAGGGCGTCGATATTAACCCGCCGGCCCTGATAAGAAACATTTGCTTTCACCCATCCATCATATATTTGTCTTGTCCCATCAAAACTCTGTACCTGGACCGGTCTCCCTCTGATTATTTCGTCACATTTGACAAGGGCCTGATTTATTACAGAGACTGATGCACCACTGTCAACCAATGCATCAACGTCGTCACCATTGACATTGAGTTTAATATAAACAAGGTTAAGGGCCGTTAGAAAAACAGTCTCAATTTTTGTCAGCAGGTGGGACTGGACACCCTCTTTAATTAGTTTTTTTGGTTCCGCTTCCTCTGAATTCGAGGCGGCTTGTTCTGTGTCATTGCGGGTATCAGACATCAGGTTGACGACTCGATTCTTGCTATGATGACTTTCGAGCTCGCGAGACCTCCATGGTGCCCTTTCAAAAGTCTGATCAGCACGACGCACATTCGGTGGTGCAAAATCGGTGCAAATGTTTTGGAAACTTCCCAATAGCTCTTCGATGGTTTTAGGCGACTTTACTTGCACCTGCCTCTGCAGTTCCTTAGGTAAGCCGTGAACAATCAGTGGCACTACTGCGGACTCGGGTAATTTTGCATTTGCCATGTGAAGAAGCCGCCTTTTCTCGTAAAAGTATTCTAGTGGCTTCCCTGAACGATATCTATAAAAAAATAGCTCGGTCCCACCTTTCAACCGGGTTTTCGTCAAAGGCTGCCAAAAAGCTCGCTCTCCACTCGTCCTACGTGTCCGTTATATGTCCAGCGTAGTGGATGTCGTACCACTTCTTGGCAAGTCCGCTGAGAAACTGACGCATGTTCTTGATGCGCTCGTAGGGTTCATTCCAGGAGTTCTCCTCACACGCTAGTTCGTAGAACTGTATCCAAGTCTCTGGGTTTGAATCTTCTCCGTCGAAGATGTCGGGCTTTACCACCTGCTTGTGTTGTCGCTGTTGGGCTTGAATAACTGTCAGAAGATTTTCCATGAATTGCTGCTGTCGCTCGGCGTGTTGCTGCTGCAAGTGAAGCATTTCTAGCAGGCACGAGTCCATGGAAGAGTCGGCTTTGCTTGGTGAAGTCCTTGTCTTCAGCTGCACCAGCGGCGCCATGATATATTCATGAAATTCGGAATGCTTCAATGGTATCTTCACTGATGCTTGGCCATCAATCTCCTGCAGCGTCTTTCCAGCCTTCTCGGCGATGAACTCGCGAAGCTTGGGAGTCGTGATGCTTTCAGGTAAATCATATTGGATATCTCCATCCACTTCACAGGTTGAAAAATATGACTGACCGTTTCGGTCTCTCGATACGCTCAGCGTTATCCACATAATAGTGGCTTGTATCCTGTCACAGACTGCGCCAATGTAACATTCCACGACTGCCGTGCACAGATCCAAAACACGATCTCTTTATTCTTCTTCTTTGTCTCCCCCCCTGTCCCCACCAAATCGGTCCATCGTCGCATCGACCCACTACAAATATTTTGGCAAAAAGGCACGTGGAGGCAGCCCGACAACAACACCCAGTGATACCACTACTGAGCATTATGAATTTACACGAATGAATGAAAAGGACCCACGGCATCTCTGACGTCTACTCCAGCAAATACGGTGTTTCATGAAATGCTATCTATCCAGCGATACGCAAATTATCAACACAGTGTTCACATCCGAAATGAGGTTTAAGTGTTTACATCGCCCATCGTTCAGAATTTCCAGTTAGCGCGGTCATTAGATCCTAGGCATAAAAATGCTTTCTTTCTAACCTCTGTCCTCAAATCGTCCAGTGTCCGTTGTGCAGCGCTAACACTACTCGCTTACCAGAAGAATTCTTTGTGGAATACCCCCGAATTCCACTGTTCTAATTGTCCTCTTTTGCTTCGATGACAACGAGTTGGCGAAATACACGGTAGACAGGCGGATACATAAAATTGGAAAATATGTGATCCATTATTGCGGCGGAAGGCTCTAACGTATATATCTGGTTTGAAGGAAAACCAACGATACGAAGCCAAATTCACCAAGAGAGCTTCTGCAGGCAGTGGTAGCAAAACTGCAATCACGTACCCAATCTGCGTTAATGTCCTCAAGAATGAGGACATTTTAAGAGCGAAGCTGTTAAGGAAATCGTTCCTTGTCCGGCGAACCAAAAACTATCATCATCATAAACAGGTATGTGCCACAGAAATAGGGCAAATCCCACTACTCACCACTTCATCATCATAAACGGGTATGTGCTACAGAAACTGAGTAAATCCCTCTACTCTCCACTAGTCCATTAAAAAGGATGAAGGCAACATTCAGCCCAACAAATGGCTACGAATAGACGGCGGCGAGCCGGAAACCCCGAGTACGTACAACGAGAGAACCAGAATATAGGGAACGGGAGCGGGAACGGCGGCTGCGAGAACACCCCGAACAATGGAAGGCCTACCCCAACGATGACACGCCCGTAGATGTATGAGAGGTGCGAACTTTTGGTTTGAGCGGGTCGTTCTGTCTGCGCAGTTTGGACATCCGTGTCGTGCTGTGACTGTCTGTCGTTTAACTCTAACCTCTCTGCGCTGACAATCAACGTAGAAAAAACCTAGCAT
This sequence comes from Rhipicephalus sanguineus, assembly GCF_013339695.2. NCBI lineage: Eukaryota > Metazoa > Arthropoda > Arachnida > Ixodida > Ixodidae > Rhipicephalus > Rhipicephalus sanguineus. The sequence goes on from NC_051182.1 coordinate 51,326,508, forward strand.
CATCTGGCTATACGGTGGCGACGACCGAGAAGCAACCTGGAAACAACCTGCATCATCTAGAAAAGGCCTAGAAACAACCTAGAAGCAACCACATTAGTCTTCAGAATCGTCCAGTTTCGCTGTTTCAAGCCTTGCGCGGCTTAGTGCAAGCTTCACCAATATTTCATCTCTGAATCTAATTTACGAAGGACGGTGTTCAATTAATTGCATAAAGCAGATATTGAATACGAAGACGAGCGATAAAAGCAATCGACAGTGGTTTGATTGACATCTTCTTATTCCATGCGCACAGCTCCATAACTCGGCACCGAACATATTTTGTCATGTCGGCGCATGTAACGTATCTCTGGAGCACCAGAAACGGCGAAACCACAGCAGCTTTGGTGTGGACAATAGCAGTAATCGGAAGCAGAAGAGGAATATCAGGTAAATTATCATCTGCATCGCATGTGAAATCCAAGTTTCATAAATGAAGTGAAACAAAAGATTTTATGTGGAGGCGCTAGAAGTGCGGGGCAATTTACGGGTAGCTCGTGAGACATTCCTCTGTGCGTTCTTGTTCCAGCTATTGCTCACGGCTCAGCCGGTAGATCGTCGCAACATAAACTAAGCAGGCGCGTTCCCGGGGTTGCCAGAGTGGGCTGGTGGCCAGATCACTTCCACATGCCCCCGGTTTTCAGGGCAGTTTTGGAGCAGTTTGAGATGTTTTGAGATGGTTCTTCTAGAGTCATATTATTGGAAGTTTTTGAGCCAGTTAGAACGGATTCACTTTTTCGGTTGACTTAAAGTTAGAGCTATTGCCTCTTCATCCACAGCGTCGGTGTTTTTGAATTTGACTGTAGCTGTAGATATACGTTTTCCGCTATCTGTGGAGATGGCCATCAAGAAGGTGTTGATATTAAAGGGCTTTGCCACCGGATCAGCATCAGCCACACGCCTCCTTCTCTGGTATTTCCCTTAGCCATTTCCTAGCCATTCTCGTTTTTTCGTGATAAGAAGGATGTATGCTTTCGGTGCAGTTTTTATTGTTCCAATTTTTCCCGACTTCTGACACGAAGGGTTCAGCTTTTTTCTCTATAGCCTTGAGTATTGCTCCGCTGTCAGTCATTGGGATCAATCTGAGCTTTCATGTCCTTAGGTGGGCCTCGATGAACTCGTCCAAGGTATTGTGTATAGCGATCTGTAAAGGTTTTTCGGTGATCCTGCTGGGAGGGGGAAGCTGCAGCAGCCGCGAAGCGTTAACTCCGTGTGCAGCATTGCGAGCTTATGGACCGAAATGTGTAAATAAGCCAATCATATTCACATCAGCCGTGTGTTCGATTCCCACGCTGCTTGAGGGAGAGAGAGGAAAAAATCTATTAAAAGACCAGTAAATCTCATCAGGCGCTGCCCGTCGCCCCTAGCCATCGGCCGGAATCCCTGAGTGAACTGAGTGATTTTCCTGAGTGAAATTCCGGGAGCGGATTTCCCTGAGTGAAGCAGAACTTTGCTTTGTGTCAAGATACGTAGACAACATGTCGGTCGATGAGGTCACTCTCTTGTACGCACGTTAAAAAATAAAAATGACTTAAACCAATTTGAATATTAAAGAGAACAGTTAAACTTCAATATAGCGAAGTTGGTGAAGCGGTTATTTACTTCGTTTTACCGAAACTTTGTTAAAGTGAAATTTGACCTTTCATGCAAGGCACAGTTACCGAAAGAATAAATTTAAACTTAAAATGTCACCGTCCGGCTTGACTAATACGGCAACATAAAAAAAGTTTTTTTGCGTAAAAAAATCGATTTTGTTGAGCCTGAGGTGCAGCAATCACTTTTAGATGCATTGCCAGAGTGTGATGTATAAAGACGAAACAAATGCAGGTTTAATGCACTGTGGAAATGCGCTTATTCTGCCGCTGCGGGTTGTTGTCAAATCCTAGCGCGTTGCCCAGAGCAGTGCATCGCAATTGCTATCATGTTGCCCAGCCCAACCATTTTCTCTCCATGAACGCGCAACATCGAAAACCGTCGCGCGTTAGAAAAAAAAAGTCACATTTTCACCGCGAGAGCCGAAATAGTGAATCCGATAGCAACAAATACAATTTTTTTTTCCGAATATAGGGTAGCAGCTCAATCCATCAGGAAACGTAGCCGCTGCAGTAAGAGAAGTGACCTATTTATGGCTCAGGGGCACATCCAGGTGCCTACTTTAGGGGGGGTTGGGGGGGGGGTGGAGTACAAAGGCTGAGCCACCGCGCCTCAGCAGTGCATTTTAGTGGGTGAAGCCCAGAGGGGATTATGGCGGCGCCAAGAAGCCTTCGTTGGAAATGCGCATAGGGAATCAGGAAAGGGTAGAGCGATGAGAAGAGAGGTTAGAGAGCAGGAGCAAGATTCTTTTTACCCCTTTTGGGCAGTGGTAGGCAAAGCAACCTGACAAAGGGGGCAAACTCAACAGGCAACCTTACAAAGGAGCTGGACGACAGGCACTGAAGGGAGGGGGCTGGGGCTGGCACAGGCTTTGGGGGGGGGGGGGGATTCACCATTGCTATGTCTTCAATGGAAGTTTCACAATTAGAGCAGAACATCTACGATGGCATGAGCCTTCTGCTGATCCCCTCTAAAGATATCGCGGCTCACGCGACCACACCGGCTGGTACAAAGTACGCACTTCCTGTCGGACTGACACAGCCCCCTCCCCATCCTTCTGGCTCCTATCTCCATATGGAGACGGTCGGCTCGTTTCATCTCTGCGTAAGCCCCGTTAGTCGGCAGCGCTCGCGCACTTTCACTCCCACACAGAGTACACGACGCACGGGGTGATATAATCGCGATTTGGACTTGATAAGGAAGATCATGGCAAAGGGTAAAAATTCTCCTGGAGTGGCTATATAATCCCTATCGTAAAAAAAGCAAAATAGCTGCGGGCTAAGCTCGCATAAAAGCACGGCAACAGCCTGAAATACGGCACATCAGATTATGGTGGCCACGTTTCAGTTTTCCGAAATCGGGCGCCGAATCGAGCAAGCGGGGCCCGTGCCGGTGCCGCGAATTTTGGTCGCCGCGATGACGTGGTTCTGAAAAGTTTTGTAAATCGGCTTTGTAGCAAAATATCTGCCTGATAACTAGTGATGTGGCTGGTAATTCCGAGCTGCAGCCCCCCCCCCCAAAATATTGGTCGACTGCCTAAGCAGTGCCCTCACCAGAAAAAAGAAATAAAAAAGCGTTCACCTGCTGTACATCGGCCTGTTAGTTACGCTCGCCCTCGCCTGGAAATTTATTGTATTCTTCACCGAGCCCTAAATAGCATCTTTATAGCAGTCTTGTCGACGGCATACGCTTCCTGAATGATCGCGATCGCTTGCAAAATAACTCAAACTCGTTACATCTACTGCTACCGCTATACAATTAATCATTCTTGTTACTTGGCACACGGCGATAACAAAAACACCATAACGGGCGCTAACGCACTGCACGCGCGACAAAAAATACAGAACTACACCGCGTAGTCACAGAACACCCTGACAACATTGCGCGATACGATGTGACGTGGTTAATGGTTCCCGCATGCCACGCATTAGCCGGATCCTCTCCTACTCCACTGCTCCAAAGGCGAGGAGAGCTTCGAGGTGCGCCCCTTTGCCGCAGCCGCAGCGGCCATTCGATTTGAAAAATGCGTTCACAAATTATTGATCCAGCGTTACTGCCACTTTCGTTCCATTTATATAAAGTTACTGAGAATTTTCCTTGATGGGAGCACAGTTTCCCTGAGTCTTCCCTGAGTATTTCCAGACTATCCAATATCCCTGAGAATTCCCGGTTTTCTCGCTCGGTAGACACCCTGCTTGGTGTCTCGGTTATGGAGCAGGGCGTCCCAGCATTCTGGATGCGTGGACCATCGTACTGACACGGACATATCCACACCATGTGGACAAAGTTCGCTGCCTTATAAAAAATTTGCATTGTGACAAGAAAACGCCTGGGTGCCACTTGCTGTAGAGTACAGGGTTTGGAAAAACCGTCGTCTGTAATTTTCGCCACATAACCTCCTCTTTCTTACTGAGCAATCTGTCCATCTCGGTATATTTGCCGATTTAACCTGTAGTGCGCCGTGATTTCCTGGTATGCGCGTATATCCTGTCTTCACTTTGTTATTTCGGTAACTTGGGAGGTTCCGGGGGTCGACCGGTAAGTGAGACCTCGGGCGAGCGCATTAGCCTCCTCGTTCCCTCTAGGTTCCTGGTGACTTGGTGCTCAGAAGAGATTGATCCCCTCTCTGGGTCCACATACCGTTTTTTATACGGGCGGCAGTATCCGTCACCCTTCCCAATTCATAATTTCTCACAGCGTTTTCGGAGTCGCTGATGACCACCCGACCCCCTTTTGGCTGATGGCCAAGGCTATGGCCAGTTCCTCGACCTCTACAGTTTCGACACCACTGATTCCGTCTGATCACACCACTGATCACGGTTCCGTCTTCCCTGACCGCCACTGCCGTATGTGCCACTTTGTTCTCATATTCTGCAGCGTCTGTATATAGGACGTCCTGTCGACCGCTGTACCTAGCTTGTAATGCCTCGGCCCTGCCTTTATGTATGCCTTTGTGAAAGGCAGGGTTCATGTTTCTGGGTAGCGGAGGTATCTATTGTGTCCCTGGTCTGTCCCGGTATGTATTTTGAGCGCACTTTCTCATGCTGGGGCTCGCAGGCAAACCTCTTTAATATTGCTCTGTCCATTCTACACCCCAGTAGCCTTTGATGCTGCGTGGTAACTGGAGACTCAAGCAGCCCGTACAGAATCTTCGATACCCCTAACTTCATAATTCACTCGGCGGACATGTTCAGGGGAAGTCTCAGCGCTACTTTCATACTTTTTGTCACACTTATTTTGAGCTTGTTTCGTTCAAATCGGTTGCTAATGCGACATGGTGCTACGTGCACTATCTTACTTATTATGAAGGTTTTCAAGAGTCTAAGAAAGTTCGCCTGCGTCATCGCAGCGCGCCTGCTCCCTATTCATCGGATGAGACTGCATGCCTCATTTGGACTAGCTTCCAGCCTGGCAAGCATTTCATAATATTTCCAGTTCCCCTGAACCCTCAGCCTGAGGAAACGTATAGTGTCGACCGTGGGGACCTCTATACCGTTAACGTACTTGGGAGAGAAAGAACATCTTTGAAAGGAAGAATCATTGTTTTCTTATGCTAACTAGAGTGCATAGAACAACGATTCATGTAGGCAGTTGTCTTACGAAAGTGCGGTCTCCTGAGCTTTAGTCAAGTGCATTGACTCGCCGACTTTAAAGGTACCCTCTAACACTTTTCCTGACCTCATTGTTTTACAGTTTTTACTTTCGGGTTGCGTAGACTGGAGGCTGTAGAGATTAGTGCAGCAAGAACGGCAGCGGTAGGGGCACGCAGTCCGAAGTTATTCAGCCTAGAACACTCAAAATACAATAAAATGGAGGCCTACCCTCAACTCGATTTTCGCGGGGTCACCTGACCACGTTTCACTCACCCTGTGACGTCTGATGGCGCCCCAATGAAATGATCTGAGAGATCCTACGTACGGGAAGCTTGCATACAATGTTGGCCGTTTTTTCCAACGTATTGATGACACCGTTGCGATAGTAACAAACAATGTGGTGCATTAAGAGTGAACTGCGTGTGCGAAACGAGGCAGATCGTGAACGCCTCTACATTTTTTTCTAGTTTTAGTCGTGTTTCTTGTTGCGACGGCGTCTATATTGTATTGTACCACGATGCCACTGGTACGTAGCAATATCAACGCTCTTACATTTCTTTCCCTTGTGTTTCTACAAACGACGGCGCCTGGAGCGTCCCGAGCGCGTTTCCCTCCAGCGCCGTGGCGTTCGGCGCATTCTTTGCCGGGCGCTGCAGTTTTAAAGCTGAAATGTCTAAGATCGTCTGTCTAGTTGGTGTTCAGTGAAAAAAGCATGCTCAAGAAAAACTAAACCCAAAAATAACCCCTTTTGTGATGCAACGCCGCTATTACTTCTAACGTTACATTTATCCAATCATAGGCCAGCGCTCATCTTCGTCATTTCCGCCCGCAATAGTTCTGGCGAGCGCCACTACGCGTTGATGCGGTCAGCAGCGATGTAGGCGCTTCAAAAAAAGTGTTGGAGGGCCCCTTTAAGGTGAACTTGCATCGCGTAAGTACAGAGTTATAAGATGTTGTAATCAGAAGATGATGGTTGTCGAAACAATACCATAAAAATTAAATAGAGTGGGAAAAATTGTTATCGTAATGCTGAATCCTTGGTTTGGCTACGAAATTTTTTTACATAATATATTCGTTCAAACTTAGACAACACCTGTGCCACTAACTATGGTTTCCCATAGTAAGTGGAAGTAATCGTCCATAGAGTGATTTGGCTCCATCGACACTACAGCGAAATGGCGTACAGTGCATTACCACAGTAGAGTACAAATTGTACTCGAAATTGTTCATCTCTTGTTCTAAACGTATATTTCGAAAGTCCAACACCGACAGTTACATTCAGCGGTCATTATTTCACGTGCCATTGCATATAACGTACAACAATCTAAACCTTCAAAGTATTGTTCTCTAAAGCATTAAACGAGCTCCTATACGGAAAAGGGCAGCTTACCATTCTCCTTTAGTAGAGTAGTTCTAACTCTCAACCATTCCGAAAGCGAAAGCCTAAGATCTCTGAATGAACGCAAAAATAGACCGTGGCGGCATGGCTCGGCCGATCCAGTCATCATCGCGTGATGACGTCATCATTACTTCACAGATCAACAAAATTTTTCACGTCATCCAATGAGATTGTCACTTTGTCAAAGGTGTGCCGATCACAGATGCAGTGCAGAAGAATTTGAGGCGCAGAAAGCCTTTAATGCATCCATACCCAGGAATTCGGGACATCGCTTCTAGTTCACCGTTTTTCACACCACGTGGCGTACGGACCTTCAACGTTCAAAATTCGCGCGATGACGCTTGCCGTAATAGCGCGGATTGAGAAAACCACAATACATAAAAAAAGCACGACGACGATATCCGCTACAACCAGCGAGCGCGAACCTCAGTCGCCGACAGATAACCGCAACGCATGCGACGAGCGGCCGGTTCGGCTGCCCGACTGTGAGTCAGCAGTCCTGTTGCACTGAAAGGGTGCACACATACAAGTCGCTTGGCTGTGCTTGATAACTAGGAACTCCCGAAAGAGCGTGCTGCTCTTCTTCTCATCCCCTGCCTCTTCAATATATTTCGTCCGATGATATTGTTGTTGGCTCCGACGGGTTTCTTAAAAGAAAGCAAGAACGCGTCCTTTAGCGCTGCTGTTTTTGTAATGTAAAAAAACCAACTTCCAGAAAATAATGCAAGCTTGGGAGGGGGTGATGACGATTGCGGGTTTCCGAATGTACAGTGTCTTGACGTCCCTAATTTTTGTTGGCCTCAATTTATAAAATCAATATTTTGCGCTATTAGGTGAAGACACCTGGCCGTGTTCGCTACCACAGACTTTTTTCTTGAAAGCTGAATAAGCAGCAGAAGTAAAGGAAGAATGAATACCTTTGCATGCAGAATATTGTTCGATGATCTTAAAAAGAATGGTTTTAACAAAGTCGCTTTAGTTTTAACTGCGGCCTTTTTGTTTCTAAATAACATACCTATACGTCGGAAAGTGCATTGACTTACGCATGACATACTACACAGGCCGCGTTTCCCTCTCTGGTAAGTGTTGGTGAAAGAGTAATGATACAGATTAGACTCATATAAAGTATCGAGAAACCCGCCTTCTTGTTTGACTGCCTAAGCTAGTCTGCAGAAATGTAGGAGGTCGCGGCTTGAAACCCGGCTCTTTCGGGCAGCTTTATTCGGGACAAAATTGCGCGTTTCTATTTTTACATGGTAAAGTTCGCTAAAAGGCCCCTCGTCAGGACCCGTTTAATATATTGATTACGAGCTGAAATATTTCATTTATTTCAGCAAGGGACGTGGAAAGGTCTCGAAAAGCCGTTTTATTTTTATTCTCTGTGTCGTGTGTTTGTTTACCGTAAGACAACGTAGCACCTCACCAGGCGATGTTTGGAGCAAGCTGAGCAAACTTTCATGAATGTCTTTTTTTTTTCTTGTCAATAACTTCGCTGTTCACTATTGCAAGAGTAGGAAGGCATTGAACTGCCCTGTTACCGTGCAGCAAGAAGGTAAACGTTGTTTTCAACGCAGGCCTTGTCCGCCGCGGTGGAGCAGTGATTATGGTGCTCGGCCGCTGACCTGAAGGTCGCGGGTTCGATGCCGGCCGCGGCCGTCGCATTTCGACGGAGGCGAAATGCTAGAGGCCCGTGTATTGTGCGGTATCAGTGCACGTTAAAGAACACCAGATGGTCGAAATTTCCGGAGCCCTTCACTCCGGCGTCTCTCATAATCATATCGGGGTTTTGGGACGTTAAACCCCAGATGTTATTATTAACGCTGGTCTGATCCGCGATGCTCAGCGCCTATAGGGGCGCCACTGAAAGCCGCGTAGCGGCGGTCGTTGGAACCGCTGGCGGGTCGCGTAGCAGACGCCTCATTTGCGCGCGTGCGATTTGCCGCTTGTGCGCGTCCCATATATTTACTTTTGCGGCAGCAGTGTGCGCAAAGGAGCCGCACTTTATAATAGTGGACAAGTGTCCGATGTCACAGTTGTGTGGGACGACAATGTCCCCATACGCGTCAAGTGTTTGTCACAGACTAGCGTCAACAAGCTTCCCTACGAAGTGGAGCTCATCGTAAGTACACCGCTTTCTTTATAACGTCCCGATCACTAACGCCTGCATGCGTTGACGCGTGAACCAACGTTTTTTCTCGACACAGTAGCTTCGTTTACGTGCTATGTGTTTATATAGTAGATTTTGAGGGAGCGCTGTCGCACCGGCGTATAGATTTCACAGGGTCGGCCACGTGAAGGGTCAGCGTTGGTAGAACTTTGAAACCAGCACGATAAACTTGTGAAAAAATAAACGATAAGCTTGTCATCATCGGTGCAGAAGCGCACAGCGAACACCAATGATCGCATTCCAGTGCCATCAATAGGTAGAATGCAGCCGATTTCGCACAGCACACGTGTGATTCCACGGCGCTTTTGTAAAGGAGCCGTCACCTGCCCCACATTGCGCTTCGCGCCATTCGTTTTTCAAGAGAGCCAAGGTATCGCGTCTTATGAGTAATAACAACCTCATGTGAATCGTAGTGTCTACAATGCAGGCGAGGCGACCAAGTGTAAACGTAGTAGCGTTCGCTGAAGACGTAGCGACATAAATGGAGAAATAAAAACACGGTAATCGTTCTAACGCTGCCGTAAACAAAGCGCGATTGCTTAGCTTCTACGTCGTACAGCCGCAATCCACCGCCGCCGTCGCTTTCGCTCATGAAATAGCACCGGAAACCTGTAGATGTGCGATTTTTTCTGTGTGTTTGAGCAGCCGACAACGCAGCAGTTATTTTTCAACATCGCTGAGGCCCACCAGAGTCGCTAAATTACGATGAAAAACACATCCATCCGTGCACTCGCGTAGACGGTCGCGGGAACACTGCTCGCCGGGACCCGTTAGCGCTTCCGAGCCGTGGCGGCAGATGGCGTCGTCGGCGCTTTGCGCATCGCTTATACCTTCGCCAAGGCGATGCAGGGAAAGAACTCTGCAAGCGGAGTTCTTTCCCTGCCTTCCCTTACGTATCGTAGGCGATGTGCCCTGTTTTGCTTACATGGCGAGCCCCACCTTCTTTCTGTTTTTCTTCGCGGCGCCTTTAGAGTGACCGCATTGAGCGTCTCGCAATGGGAGGTTAACTGAAGTCACGTGCTGTAATCAATGACGCTAAAAGCAGTGTGCTGTAGTGCGCGACTCACATCTCGCAGAAAGTGTGGCCCCCTCTGAGATGCACGGACTACCTTTTATTATTTTCATACTTAGTAGACACGATGTTCACCTGCTAATCTACTGACCGCGAATTGGTCAGAAATCTCAGATGATGAAATTCTTCGGTTTCCTCGCATTCCTCATTATCATCGTCTCAATCATGCAATAATGTCAATAAACACTTCGCACCGTCAGATGGTACTAAGTAACTATCATTCATTAAGGCGAGAGCGTTGTATGGCTCGTGATTTTAAAAATCCGGCTTGCGGCGCGAACACCATTGGTACCAAAACTCGAGTGCGCCGATACCCGGAGGCTGTGCAACAACGGGCGAGGTTGAAAATGCTTCAGGGTGAGGGTCGGACGACCAATGCAATTGACTAAGGGCGTTAAAGTTGTTTAATTAATTAATGTCCCTCCAGAGCATAGGCTACTGTGGTGTCCTTAGCGTCAGCTAAATAAATTTTATTACAGCGCCACCGACATAATGTCTATGCGCCGTGGGAGCGATTGGCAGATAAAGTGTGGCGCTGTTAAGCGCGAGGTAGCGTGTTCGATTGCCTGCCATGGCGGCCGTATTGCTTTGATGTAGGACACCCGCTTGCTTTGATGTAGGTGCACGTTCAAGAAACCCAGGTGTTTAAACCTATTACAGAATTCCCCACTGCGGCTTGCCTCATAATGACAATGTGGTTATGGCACCTAAAATCCTTTAAATTATTATTATTTACATAGGCCGCTAGGGGACAACAGAAATAATACGTGAAAAACAACCCCGTACACACGCTTCATCATTAACGCGATAGTGTCACATACCGAGTTTTGCCTAAATTAATGTTATGCATGTTCTATCATCTGCTTATTTTAATAATCCGCAAGTAGCCACGTGAATGCGCACGTGGATACTTCGGAATTACAGATGCTCTCGTCGCAGGATAAAAAAACCTATATAAAGGGAGAAGGTTATGATATTCCTCTAGTTTTGCTTGCTTTGCTCGCTAGGCCGTCTTCTGGCGCTGTTGTCGCATGCTAAAAGCTACACCGGAGTGTGTATTTTCGCGGGGTACAAGTCAAGAAATGGCTTCTACTGGTCTTTGTATTTTTTTGGTCATATTGCAAGATGAGAAATCCAAAACACGACTTGACGCCTAAGACGAGTGCGGTTTAAACCAATGCACTACGGAGAAAACATTCAACCAGGTTGAATATAAAGGCTTCGAGCTTTCATTTTGGGTAATTCAATTTACATAAACCAACACTCTGCCAGTACCATGTGTTCATAATAATAATAATAATAATAATAATAATAATAATAATAATAATAATAATAATAATAATAATAATAATAATAATAATTGTTGGGGTTTAGCGTGCCAAAACCGCGATATGATTATGAGGGACACCGTCGTGGAGGGATTATTGACCACCTGAGGTTCTTTAAGGTGCACCTAAACCTAAGATTTATTCCAGTATTTTTAAATATGGTTCATCGACGCCCTGATTCCGTAGCGCCTGCGTAACTGCTTATGCTCGACCGAATCAAATGCCTTCTCGTAGTCTATGAAGGCTAGATATAGGGTTTGGTTACATTCCGCGCATTTCTCTATCGCCTCATTGACAGTGTCAGTATGGTCTATTGTCGAGTAGCCTGTACGGAATCCTGCTTGGTACTTTGGTTGACTTAATTCTAATGTTGTCCTAATTGTATTAGCTACTATCTTTGTGAGCAGCTTGTAGACAACGGACAGTAAGCTGATCGGTCTGCAATTTTTCAAGTCCTTGACGTCCCCTTTCTTATGGATTAAGATGATCTTAGTATACTTCCAAGATGCTGGTACCCTTACCGTTAAGAGACATTTCGTATACAGGGTGGCCAGTTTTTATAACACAGTCTGTCCACTCATTCAACAGATCTGATGTTACGTGATCCTCACCAAGGCCTTCGCCACTTTTTCCCTCCAAGGCTTTCTTTATTTTCCCTGTCGTTACCGCTGGGATGTCCGATTCCTCTGGGCTACTACTACTTCTTGCATTATCTTCCTGGTTGCCCCGGCTACTGTACAGACCTACGTAAATCTCCTCAGCTGTTTAAGCTATCCTACCCATAGTATTAGTGCCTCTGTCTTCCTTGTCCCTAAGTGCATACATCTGGTTTTTGCCAGTACACAGTTTTGCTCTTCACCGCTTTGAGGCTTCGTCCGTTCTAGAGATGACTAATAGAAACATGGGATGAAGTAAGTCACGTGCGAGCCGGGCCGTGTCCCCTGCCCCTACAGCATAAATAAATAAAACAATACAATTCGCCTTCCTAGATGAAGTTCAGGAGCGGTCTATGCAATTCGCGGATCCATTTGGAATCAACAACCGTCGACTCTGTCGACGAGCTGAAGGTGAGGTTGTGATATTCAAAGAGTACTCGAGAGAGTATAGTTGGCGTTTACTAAAAAAAAAGTATACATTCAAGTACAAAGTATACTGAAATAAAGTATAGACAGACCCGGTGCGCGTCGCTCGCACCATATATGCATCAAATGATAAGCTTTTACGACACTTCGTTGATACTCACTGCAGTTTTTACATTTTAGAAACGCTCGTTGTGCTTTCGCGTGATGGCTAGCTGGTGAATGTATGCCGCAGATATGTATAGTCGTGAGCAAGATGACCTGCAACGCTGAAATTACCTTTTAAATAGGCCATAGCGGCTAAACGCAGCGAGCAAGCGCAATAGTGTTCACTACACCAAATGCTGAAACGGAAATGTGTCTATGGTGATTCAGTACGTCCCATTTATATTAGTGCATTACAAGTATTCGTACACTAAACATTAATTCGGTGTTCGGCTCATATTGATGACGACAGAACGTCTTGACGGCATCGGCACGCGGTAACACACGTGCCGTTTAAATGCTACGTCCGATATACATACATACGCTCGGCAATACCTACAATGACTGCGTAATTCCTTTCACATTTCATGCGTAGAGATACATGCAGATGCGTTCGGATATGTGAATTGTTTTATGATGTAAGAATATTCAACGTGTTCTTTTCATTTCGTGCTCCCACGGCGCCAACGAGCCGCGGGCTACCGAACGGCTGGCTCGCTCGATGTACACATTTTTCCTATAGTGCTTCACACTCCCGCGGGGCGTTCTGGGATTACTTGAAAAAGGTTTATTAGCAAGAATCTAACAATGGGGGGGCGGGCATTCACCCTCTCTCTTTAGCCTATCATCTTATGCTTTGCAACCATATCCCTCAATTATTTTTAATACATCTCTACACTTAATTATTATTTGCCTGTAACTATCAATTCAATTAATTACTCCTTTAAATTGCAAAAGGGTCTCTTGAAGGGCCAGTTGGTATACCTGTTACTGCGTTGAAAACAGCGCGTAAACGGGACGAAGGGTAACAAACAACACAAGCGCTGTACTTGTGTTTTCTTAGCATTCGGGTCGTTTTCACGCAGTTTTCAACGCAGTAACATGCAGCAACTGGTCCTTCAACACAGCCTTCTGCAATTTGTTTCTCTTGCATCAGGCTCTTTCGCACCCAGTGTTTTGCATAACTCATCAATGTACCAGCGCTTGCGTTGTTTTAAATGCGAAACATTTTTTTTGCGAACATTTCACACTTCGAACATTTCTATCTATTTATCTATCTATCTATCTATCTATCTATCTATCTATCTATCTATCTATCTATCTATCTATCTATCTATCTATCTATCTATCTATCTATCTATCTATCTATCTATCTATCTATCTATCTATCTATCTAGCCGCCTACATCTCGGTGCTCTCTTGATCGCCTCCCTAACTTGGTGTAGACCATATTTGGCACGGGAGGGTAAGAGGATTTGCCAAATATGACTGTCGGGTGATGGCACGAATAATGTGAAAATCCTGTCGCGCACGTCGTCAAACACTATCCTCCAGAACGTGTGGAACATACCCGTGTACCACGGGCCGCGGTGTACGGGTATGCGCCACAGGGGATAGAGAGTTTATATCTACCCAGGAACGGCGAGAACAGACATTGGTAATTTAAATGCAACAGCGTTAAGAGAAACCGACATCGGAGCATTGACCCGACGATTGGAAAGGATAAGAATTAGGATCCCAGCAGGAATCGAACCCAAGCATTCTGCGCGGCAATCAGCTATTCTACAACAGAGCCGCGCCAGGTCTATAAACTGGTTTGGAAAAACATCCTATGCAGGCGTAATGTTGGTGTAACGTCAGTAGTGGTTGTGGTGCTGGCTATCTAATTTTACAAGAAAGCAATAAACACTACGTATGTACTCCTGCGATACAGACGTCATATCAGATTAACGTCTGTGGTTGCAGTGATGGCTCCGCTTTTATAGCAGTCTAATAAGCATTGCATTTGTATTCTTATGATTCAGCAACTACATTGAAGTTGAAGCATTGCTCGAAGTTTTGAAGTTTGAAGTTTGAAGTTTTTTTTTTTTTTGAAGTTTGAAGTTTGTTTATTTCATTATTTTTGTGGTACATGTATTTACACTTTTAAGGACCCTTGCACCCCTACATTAACGAAAGTTACGTATGATATTCACATGATTGCCCCATAAAGTGAACTTAGTTTGTATAATACTGACGTATGTACTCAAACGTGAGGGCTGACGTTACGTAGCACCATAAGTTACCCTTTAAACGCCAGTATTGTCGACGTGCCTGTTAAGCCCACGATGTGGACACAGCTACTACACTTACAAAAGCACGTCGATCCACCTCGTAACGCTTGGCTCAAAGCCATAAAATACAGCATAAGGGTACTCGATGACTGCTTTGCACGAAACCGATTCCCACAACGCGTGAGATCTGCCGAATTTTTTTCCTTAGCCTTCGTCTAGTTTTTGCGCTGTTTTCAACGCAGTACTCCTTTAAATCGTGATCTCTCGTAAATGTTTCTTGTGGCACATGTCAGTGATAAATGGCATCTATATTAAACGAATAATTATAATTGATTACAAATTAACTACATTTATCGCTTCTAATGATTAACGACATTCTATTATTTCCCGCCATCGTACTATAACTGCACAGATTGATATACTAGCTATTAGAGCACTGCACGGGCTCGGGCCCGGCCCGGGCCGGGTAAAGTAGCTCTCACGGCGGGTCCGGGCCGGGCTCGGGCCTGAAGCTCCGGGCTTAGGGCCGGGCCCGGGTTTGAGGTGGCGGGCTAGGGTCGGGCCGGGCTTGGACTTTGCTGGGTTCTTAATTGGACACTATAGTGAAGCACTGAATCGGTTTAGACCGATAAAGTGAAGTCTAAGAACTCGAATGTCATTCATTTCTCCGTCATAAGTTTCTTATCAGACGAGAAAATCAAGGTCAAAATTCCATTTTTTAAATTTCGCGCCGAAATCTCCGAGCGTGAGACCACGGATTTCAAACTGTATTTGTCGTATTTGGGGACATTGGCTCTATAAAATTTCCTGAAACTACATAGGGATAGAAGCTACACACACACGCGCACTCCGGTGGAGTTGATATGCGTCCAGGTTGTTAAACTTCAGGGCAAGACCCGGGCCTCACTTGCTCGCTTAGTGTGTTTGTCCGCCGGCCACGAGGCCGGGTGGCTGAAACTTGGTATGTTAGGTCTATGGCTTCCTCAGAGGTCAATCTACTTCATTTTTAGTGATTAGCAACTGCGTAGGCCCCATTAGACGCCGTCAGAGTGTAAGATATCACGGTGTCTGCTGCGCGAACTTAAAGGGGGAGTCGCCACCCGTATTTACCTTTTTGCGCACTTTCTCACTTACCAAGAGTCTTGTCCCGGCGAGCGTGGTGATTTAGGAATTGCTAAAGAGTTGTTTACTGATAATAGAGAAATTGTTTTTCTTTCTAGTGCCCCTTCATGTTTGTTCTACATAGGTTGTGCGTACGTACATATATGTTTCACATGTGTGCGTGTTTCTTTTTTTCCTTTTCATTTGATCTCTCTCTCTCTCTCTCTCTGTCCTGTTCTTACCCTATTTCCCACCCCTGGTGCAGGGTAGCAAACCGGTCACTCGCGACAGGTTAACCTCCCTGCGTTTCCTTTTCATCTATTCCTCTCTCTCGAAAAAAAAAACGCATTTTTTATGTGGGGCAAGCTATTTAGAAAAATTTTATTAGAGACAAGTACTGAACTTCTTTTGCTCCTTGCATATGGGGCTACTTGATTATCTTAACGGGCGAGCTAAAAGTAGATATAACATGGCTTATATAGTTAACATGTCGTTATTCTGTGCTTTATTTTCATTCGTTATGATTTTATATCCAAAATGTATGTGCCAATCGTAATAACAAATGTAATATAATAAATATATACCTGTAGCTTATCGCAAGAGCGATCACAGAGCTCCAAAGTGAGCAAACGTTTTTCAAGTTTCCAGCCCTCCACTAAAACGAAAGGACTGCACGGACGCTCGTTACATAGAATTCCCTACATAGACATTCCTTTTTTCGTGGCTTCTGTCACGGCCCCCCAGTCGGTCATGTGGACGCGAGATGAACATGCCACAGCCTGCTTGTGTGCCCAGTTTGTTAAGGTTTGAACTTTCGCCTTTTTCTGCTATATCAGAGGTCTCAAACCCACCTCAGCTAACGGGCCGCATTCACGAAAATTTATCCCCGCAAGGACTCACGACAGTAACGCAGCTAAAAGCGCAGGGGGGGGGTGGTTTAGAGGGGCTAGGTCGTACCACATATCAGCTAACGTTGCCATTTAAAGAAGAGATGTCATATGCACTTATGGGTCGTTCTGAAGGGTATTTGGCGGCCAGGATTCCAACAACATGTCGACACCATCTCAAACATGACTAAAATCAGGTACGCCGATTTTGAAGTATAGAGTTTTGTTTAACGGTCAGGTATCAACACATGGTTGCCGCAGGGGATGCCTCACGACAAAAAAGCTTTAGATCTGTCATGCCTCTGTAGCTTAAGAACATATAAAGATATTGAAAAATTGGGACAAAGACATGTCATTCGCAGGCCGCGGCTTTAGGGAGAGGCCCACGGGCCGCGTGTTTGGGTCCCCTGCGCTATACAGGTATAGTGTGAGAGCGACATGACACTGCCGCAACACCGTTGGAATGTGCAGGAATAGCATAGGGTCAAACAGCATAAGGCGTGAGGCAAAATGTATGCGCTTGACGAAAAACCAGGCTTGAAAAAAGACAATTATGAATTCCGTGCCGGGTGATGTCCCTTTACCTCGAACCATAGGCATCCAAGAGTAAGCGTCGAGAAGCTATTCGCGCCTTTGTTATCAAACTGTAACGAACACCAAAAATAGATCGAAATAGTTTCGTCCACCTACTGCCAGTCCTACCCGCGTTATGCAGAGGTCACCTTCTACCAGTACAACATCGTTAGGAAGGCATAGATCATTATGATACGGAAGAAAAGAAGAGCGCGGTGCAAGCCGTTGCAAACATACACTGCTGAACACTGCAAACAGAAGCCTCAAAGAGGAGTTTTATAGGTGATACATGTAATAGTGTCACGACGTTCGGAACGATAGAAATGAAGGGATAAGCTGCAGAGCTACGTTCATTCTGCAGAGTCCACAAAGACATCCTAATTTTCTCCAGTGGTGGACGTTAAGAACAACGACTGCCGACGCTTCACATTTCGCAAGGCAACG
This sequence comes from Rhipicephalus sanguineus, assembly GCF_013339695.2. Lineage (NCBI taxonomy): Eukaryota > Metazoa > Arthropoda > Arachnida > Ixodida > Ixodidae > Rhipicephalus > Rhipicephalus sanguineus. The sequence goes on from NC_051182.1 coordinate 51,344,038, forward strand.
TGCACCCCTGCGGCATAGCTCATGTAGTGCGATAAACTTTAGCGTGGCAGGATATGCGATACAACGGTGGATGGCCTGCTTAAAGCCGGAATCTCTAGTTAATTTGATTTTTTGCACAATAACACGTGAAGAATAAACTACAAAGACTGCCACAAAAGACTTATGGACTGTATAGAGTAGCAGTGATGATATATGAAATATATATATGAAAGAATGCTACCACAAATACTTTTTTCGTCCGGTCGCGCCTATGACGTATTTCAAAAGTACACGTGTGTGCACACGGTTCGTTACAATTTTATCTAGGTTAGTGTACATACAGCAAGGTAATAAACATGGCTTTCTTCTCCATCTTGCTGTGGCAAGTAGTATACCATGCTGAAGACATGTGTTACATATCCAGGAGGGTGCATGATTGGCTTTGTCGTTAGAGGCATGTTTTAAGTTTCAGTAACAGAGCACAATGAGAGCGTTGTGTTCTCTCTCTCCTCTGTTTTTATTGCACTTCCTATCGAAACTAGAACTGATGCTGCAAATTACTTTCCTTGCTGCAATATCTACTACCAAACAGCTCTGATGACCCCATTGCACTAGCAAAAAAAAGAAAAAAAAAAAAGTTATAGTATACCATTGCCGAACAAACGTCATTGAACCCAACTATGTCCACTCAACTCTTTCCACAGTGGCCCCTTTTTGCACGAAATTACCGTAGGTTTAAGTAGAATTGCTATACGAAATATTCGCCAGCCAAAGCGTAGATATTGTTACTAAAACGCTTTGCTTTAAGATTTTGTGTTCTGGCAACACCACCTATATATAGGCTCGGGCCTCTGTCGGGCCTGATCTGCCGTCGGGCCGGGCCGGGCCGGGTAGGCGAAATTTTTTCTCGGGTTCGGGCCGGGCTCGGGTCGCGTAGTGAAATCACCGGGCCGGGCTCGGGCGGGTAAACTTGAACGAGTTCCGGGCCAGGGCCGGGCCCAGGCCCAAAATCCCGGCCCGTGCAGTGCTCTACTAGCTATCTATCTTAATTATGTCCTACACTGACAGCTTTCAACCCCTACATTTAAAAATGGTGAATTCATCGTCGCCATTCATTAGTAATGCACTCTTCATGCCAAGGTGCGAATATAGATAACATATAATAAGTCATTCTTAATGTGAAGTCTGTGTTAACCTAATTTTAAAATTCGCGCGCTTGCACTGAGTCGCGCAAAGCTGGGCTAGAGGGGAGCTGGTCGACACTTGGCTGGTTCTGGCTTTACCGAGCCAAGTGTCGACACGTGCATTCACACGCCGAGCACGAAGTGTTCACGGGATCACATTGTAAATCACGAGTATATAGACTAGGGTTGATAGGGTTCCATTGGGTATCGCTTGGTAATCAGAACACCAAGTAGGTCACACACCAGTAAATTCACTACACAAATTAATCACAAGTACGAATCACAAGTAAATCACAACACCAAATGAATTGCTTAGGCAGGATAATTAGAACTATTAGCTTAATAAGCACTGTAACGCAGAAACAGCGCGAGAAGACAGGGACGGAATGGGCACACACAAAACGCTCGTGTTGTACCCCTCCTCCCTATATTCATGTCCTGTTTTTTTCGTTACAATGACTACCAAAACCAACGAGCCCACCGACAGTGCAATAGCTTAATAGGTCTTAGTGGACATTGGAGCCTTAGTCCCGATTGAGCTTGCATCCAAGTCAGACTAATTATAACTTAATCAGCTTAATTAGCTAACTCCACATTCGAAGCTCGGCCTCGACTAGCTTGCATTCGAAGTCAATCTTAAGCCTAATGAACTGTTTAGCATAATCAACGCTAATTAACTCAGTGTTAATTAGCCCTAATTAGCATTTGCTCGGCACATCTTGCTGAGGCGCTGCACGACTATGCAACAATAATCTCAACTCGGCTTAATAATTGCTAATTAGCCTTTGAGTTATTTATGCTGGCAAATAGGCTGTGCCCTGCTCAGCTAGGCTTAATAGGATTGGCTATGAGTCACTTGGCTTAACTAGGCACAGTTATGCTCAACACGCCGACATGATGATCATTGTCTACATCGCGAGTCGGACAACGGGGGACATAAGAGCTCTGCTGTAAAAATATTGTAATTGTGCTGCAGAGCCCTAATTGCCAATTAGCAAAACACTCTAAATGTATTCAGCCTTCCTGTATATTTTCATTTGATACATTACAATGATATCGCCCCTAATAATTTATTGACCATATACCCACACTTGATACGGCCTACAAACGATCACTAATAAACTAAAAATATGTTTCTCTTGCATAAATTTCATTTGTCACCTTTTAATCATCGGTTTCATAGATTTCCCCCATATCATCCCTGACTACAAACCATCGATCACTACCACTAAAGGTAATTCCGTGTTATTATCTATCTCTGATCTTAATTGCATACATTGAACACCGTATACATTTCATGTACGTATGCTCTATGCTGAAAACCTTCTATTATGAGCCTAAAATTTGTGATTTCATCGGTTTACAAGTGATGACATACGTCAGGTGCAAATGGCATACATGTTGATGAGTAAACCTCAGTCAATGTGAATACTTGCGTGTACGTCATTGCCAATTTTGTACATTATCCATAATAATTAAGGCTAAAAGACCCCTAATCCGAATTAGCAACTTGAGATTCTTACATCTAATTAGGCTAAAATACCCTAATCACTAACTAGCAACTTAAGATTCTTATACTCTTCTCATCGTCTTCGTCTCCACTCCATGTGATGCATTACAACGGGATCATCCGATTAATTTATTCTTATTTACCCCTTTCCTAATTAACACTAAGTGTAAGTATTAATAATTCCAGAGAATGATTACCATATCTTTTATACCTTTTATTAGTAATTAGCTATAACAGTAGCTAATGCTAGTTACATGCGACAGCCATCTAGTGTCAATGGTGTACGGTGCAATACTACCTATAAATATTATATGATACATGTCCTTCTGTGCTGACCGCTTTCACCAATAAGTTTTAAATAAATTGTTAAATTCATTACTATACCTCTCATTACATATACTAAATAGAGGAAGATTCGTATGCGTATCAATGTCTCTTGTTAATTCTTACTTGCTTTGAATTACGAAGAACTATTCTCCTTTTTGATCATCTGCTCTAATTACCTACGATTTCTCATTGCTAATTATCAACTGAAGAACTCTACAGTATTCAGACAATCCATATCTTGAGCAGCTTCAAGAAAAACAAACTTGTATAAAAACACTGACATTTTCACGTGTTTTGGGGCCACCGAAAACACTATGAAGCGTATGCACCCCTATAAGGTGGTTTTGCTGCAATGCACCATTTTACAAAAGTTCCCGTCGAACCTCAGAAACTTCGCCAACATCAGCCAAACTTCACAGGTGCGAAGATTGAATCATCGAGATTGAATCACTTCAGTGATTTAAGCAGGTGAGGGCGCATTGTTTTTATATAATTTTTTAAGTTCTTTCCTATGGAGTTTCACATTGCACATAAAAGTGGTTCTCGAACCCAGGAAGTTTATGGGAATAAAGCAAAACTTCTCGCACTGTGAGGTGATGACTCCCAGATTATATGGACGAAGTGATTTAAGCGTATATTGAGGCGTTGCACTACAATAAATGTTTAAAGGTCGTTTCCCATTCAGTGACGCTGCCACTCAGCAGCCACCGCAACAGATGGCGCTAGTTGTCGATGTCCCGAATTCCTGGACATGACCGATTCATTGTTTCCCTTTAGTGTCCCTTTAAAGCGTCTTGCGCTGCTCTGCTAACCATCGAAGTCCCCAGCGTAGTACAGTGCCGAATATAGACCATAATTAAGAGCTTAATCCCAAAGAGTGTTTCACTTTGGCAGAGAAAATAAGGCAAAGCATTGTAGCGAAGTGTAAACACGACGCGAATACCGAGAGAGAGAGAGAGAGAGAATTCAATGCTGCGGCGCACCATGAACGACGATCATAGAGTCATAAAGGTTAGGAGACTCCACATTTCTGTATCCCCTGTATGGGTTTCTACTATAGTATACGCCATATGCGTATACGACGGCGCCATCATCACGGAAGCCAATCGAAACGCGCTTCAGGAGAGTCCCGTGACTCCAGCCGAAATTCTAACTCTCTTTCTCTTCATCTACCTTCCAAAGGGTCAAATGGACACCCGAAGAGAGTCACGCGGCCAGGACCCTCTTTTGACTCTTTTTTTTTCTTAGAGTGTAGTCGATGAGAAGCCATGTACACTGTAGCGCGAAAGGCACGTACACGTAGAGAGATAGACGGGAAGGGTCACACTAATTCGCTGACCGAAACATCGGACGAACTTTCTAGCGAAAACCTCGCTCTTGAGATTAAGAATAGAAGGAAATAATATAATAATAATTGTTGGGGTTATTATTATACCCCGATATGATTATGAGAGACGCCGTAGTGCAGGGCTCCGGAAATTTCGACCACCTGGGGTTCTTCAACGTGCATCTAAATGTGAGTACACGGACCTCAAGCTTTTTCGATTTCATTGAAAATGCAGCCGCCGCGGCCGGGATTCGATCCCGCGACCTTCGGGTCAGCAGTCCAGCACCATAACCACTAGACCACCGTGGCGGGGCAATAGAAGGAAAGCTCGTGTTAGTTGTCCGTCGATTTCCTCTTTGCCCCTCTCTCTCTCTGCGTGCGTGCTCCTTCAACCCATTATTCCGCTAGCCCATTATTCCTTTGAAATACGTGTGAAGTGTTGTACTGATTAAACACGTATGGAGCGAGATAACACACATAAATAAAGATGAACTTGAGGTGCGAAGAAAAAAAAATCTTTCTTTTTTTTTTTTTTTTTGAAGCCGAGCCAGTTATGCGGCGTCAGGAAGCTTCCGCAGGAGTGAAACGTTGCTTCACCTTCATGTGCCTCGAAAGCATGAGCATTTCAAATTCCCATTCTTTAAAGGCCAACTCCGGCGACTTTTCGAGGTCGATGGATCTCAGTGAAATTCGCTGGTACGTTCCTTTGCACGTTTCCGTCATTTATGCCAAATTACAGGCTTGCGACATGCGCAGGTTGTTTGCAAATGAATTTTAAAGATTGTCTGCAAACGCCCTCCTGGCTTCCCACAATTATTGACAACATTGCGTCTGTGACGTCAGTGTTGGCAAGGCGGCGGAAGTGACGCAGCCGAGGGCACCGCTAACCTCGGCGCTTAGGCCGCTACAGCGAGCGTCTGCTGTGCACAAGGCAACAGACAGCGTTGGTTTGGCCGGCGCTTCGCTGGTCGTCCCGGCTGTCACAGTTTTCATACTCCGCGCCGGCGTGACCGGCATGCCTTGCACGACTTCCGTTTCGTTCGTAACAACGTCTACGTCATACGTAGACAGTACACTCGGTTGGGTTTCGGTTTCGTGTTGCGCTTTTTTTGCTTATTTAAAATTCTTCTCCAATTTGCCGAGTATTTCTGCTATCAGGCCCGTACAGGAGCGGTCTCAGGAACATAAAAGCACCATTACTTTGACATGGCCAAAAAATCGCCGGAGTTGGCCTTTAAGCAACGCGTTTAAAGCGCACAAAACATACGTGTAGCAAACTTTGCTTCGGAGCTACTGCACCGCTTTGTCGTTGCGGAACGCAGAAATTACCTCCTGCGACCAGGAGCCCTACTGCACCCGGCCGCAATAATTCAGTCTGTCTACAGAGACGACAGGCGCGTTGTTTGCCTTAGCGGGGCCGCTGGTGGTTGCTGTAACATCCAGCGCTGGCATTCGCGCCCGTAGTGCGTGCATCGTCACCTTGTTAGCGGCGAGAGAAACGCGATTCTGAGCCGCGCGGGGGTGCTAAAATCCCGCATTATGGAGGGGGGGTCCGAGAGGAGACAAGCGCCGTGCGACCGCGTAGCGCACGACGCGTGGTTATTTCGGGGTGCCAGAAAGACGCGGCCATAACCGGGAGACTCTCGTTCTGGGGATCCAGTAGGCCAGAGTACATAGTATATGCGCGACTGAAGGGCAAGCACGAATGCGCCAACATTTGCGCAGCACTGCCCGCATGGCTGTATGGTATACTGGAGCACGTCACTTCAAGAGAGAGGCTCTCGGCTGGCCTTTCCTTTCTTTTGCACATACACACTCACAGACATAGATACACATACGCGGTGCAATGAAATGCGCCGAGTAATCGCTGTAGCGGGGGCCGTAACGCCATGAATATTTCAAGTACCGCGCAGGTCCGCTTTTCAACGCCGCGCGCGTGGCGAGCATGGTTCGCTTGAATTTTTAACGCGTTTCTTGCGGCCCCAAGTGACACGCGAAGAAGCGTCCTCGGCGGCCCACGGCGTACCTCGTTAGGCTCGTACAAGCGGATGGTGGGAGGAGGGAGAATAGAGGCGGGGTTGCCCCGTACTACACGCCTGGGAACATCGCTCGGGCCGCCTACTCGCGCGGTGATCAAGCGCTCCTGAAACGATGCCTTGAATATCACGATCCGACAGCGCGCTCGCGGAGCGGCGCTCTTGAGGCAACGGCAACAGCGAGGCGGCTTTTTCTGGGGCGCTCAGCATCGTCGGGGCTGAGGAAGATTTCTCATCGATGAGGAGCATGTCGGCGATGTTAGAGTATAGCAGGGAATCCTTGCTCTTTCTTCACGTCCACGTCGCTCACCATGGAAAGAGAATATTCCGGGAAAAGAACCTAATTACACCGGGGGGAAGGACAAACTCAATCAGCACCAGCAAAACATCTGTCACCACAGCTTTATCGAGCCTGCACTAACCGGCATCTCGTTTTGCGAGAAACGTTGGACACGTTAATAACATTTCACCAGTTATCTGGCAAAATATGGCATGTGTATTCAAACACGGATATATTAAAGTAATACGTTGGTCGACGTTTACGTGGACGTTAGGTCTCTTTCAGCTCAGCGAATTCTAGGTAATACCATTCGTGGTTTATAGTCAGTGTGATAAAGACATGCTTAGAATCGCTGTAGGGTACTAGACGTTGTATTTCATTACTGATGAGTTTGCGTCGTCCACAAGACATAAGCTCCATCACATATGCTCCCGAGTCGGAAGTAACGATCTTGTTTTTTATGCCACTGCATAGGTCAAACAGGCCTGAAGGACAGCATCGATTAGTTTTTCCAGCTTTGTGCTTCCCCTAGAGCTATCCCAGGGATCAGCGGATCGTGGGTAGTAAATAATAGAAAAGAAATACAATCCAGTTATGAATAATCATCTGAATACAGCAGCCCATTTATGCGAATCTTAAAGGGGTCATGAAGCACCCCTTGGCTTGTTGAAAAAACACATCCTGCGGAAAGCTGGCACGGCTATGAACTGCTCTCCAAATACTACAGTCGTGCGCGCCGCGTAAAGGCCACAAGCGGAGCGCGAAGTTGCCGTTTCCCCAGGCGCCCTCTTTTCAAACAGAGGCCGGTTCTCACTCTCGTCGGTGGGCGGGGCGTCTGGCAGTTTACGTCGCAAGAGACATAGCATGCTTATTGGCCGATAGCCGACGTAAATCGAGAGCGGCGTTCGGATCAGATGCGCTTCTTGCCGCGGGGTGCCGCCACTTGCCGGCGCCGCACTCCTCAGTACACGGTAGCCGCACTCGCGCAAGCGAATCACAGCGGGAGAGCGATCGCGTTTCATGACGCGCACTGACGTAACTTCTTTCCCCCGTGTCATCCCTCCCTGTCTAGCTTCGAGTGCGCTCGTCGGCACGAGAAAAGAGAGAAAGCGCTGGGAGCGTGCGCCAAACCCCCGTAACTCCGCTGATTCTTCACGGATTTGAGAAATTTTTGCGGCAATCGATTCGGGAGGCAGTAAACTCTGATACTAAGGTCATTAGATTATTACTTGGAAAAGTGGTTCATGACCCCTTTAAGAAAGAGTGAAATGGATCGACTGTAACTGCAAAGCAGGAGCCAGTGTGACTTTATTCCTGATACTTGATGTGAATACACGTTGATTCAGTGCACTGACCATGTCTTAAAAACGTATTTACGCCGCCTAGCTATAATGTAAAGCAAACTTTAAGTAAAAGAGCATTGCATACAGTACCTTGAATTTTTACATGCGTTATATATACATATATATATATATAATATATATAATATATTAATATACATATAGATAATATATTATATATATATATATATATATTATAATATATATATATATGATCTCCAGGCGATTATAGAGTGTATATGTACAAACCTCATAAACTTGTCATTCACTAAAATTGAAATAAATATAAATAGCGAGATGCTTGTTTATTGATACAGATTTTTTATACCAAAGGAATATGCTTGTTTCGCTGCCGGGGACAGCGTTTTCGACCGCGCTGATCTCTGACAGTCTCTGAAGCCACCCATATATCACTCGAGGTAAACAATGACAGAGCTATCAATGTTACTGATTCAAAAAAAATTACATTTCTGCAAACAATATGACAGATCTTCCTTCAAAACAGATCGACCGGATATGTTGACATGGAAACTGCTATCGACAACTCAATTCTGCGGAAGCTCCAACGGTAGAGGACGGTTTGTGAAAGACAGAAACTATAACCTACCGATATACGCAAGAGGTCATGAAGGACACCCAAACAAATTTCTCAGAAATAAAAGCCTCACAGTTGAACGAAAATAGTCCTTGCCCGGGTTTTGAATCCGTGACCAACACCTCTCAGGGCGCTCACTCTACTATGCTAATGAACGAGGAGACTAGCAGATCGTAGCGCGAGGGCATATTAATCCATTTGAAACAGCTTCGAGCGCGCCCGAATCAGAACAAATTCTTTTTTAACTGCGAAGCGTTTTCTCTGAAAAACGCCAGGCCTGCGCGGAACACGCAGCACAGTCACAGCGAAAGCTGGATGAGCGGCCTTCCTAAGCCCATTATAAACTCTCTTGGGGCAACTACTACAACACTTGCAAGGTACCCACTACGCCATAAATCATCATAATTTTTGTGAAGTAGGGAAGCACCCGTTTATGCCATTATTCTTAATTCCGCGGAGAAGCGAGGTAGCAGCTACACATCTGCATAGGTCGGAAAACTCACACTCATGAGTCGACCTCACTCGGACTCAGATCGAGCCGCGAGTCTGAGTCTGAGTGAGTCCCGGGTGAGTAATATTTTGGTGAGCTTGAGTCCGAGTGAGTCCGGTTGTGAAAACTTTCAGTGAGTCTGAGTGAGCCCTAAGCGCCAAATAGATTTTTCGAGTGAGTCTGAGATAGAACCTATGGTTCTATCTACACAACTTCAGCATTAATATTAGCCTTTCATCGTCTCACGTGTGTACTCCCGTCGACTCGCACATACTTCAAAGCGCTAGCGTTCATACGCCAGCTCAATATTTATTGATTAGAGGCGTGAGTTACGAGGGAGGGGAGGTGCAGGTGCCCCCCCCCCCCCCGCAACCTCTTTCACAGGTAGTTCTTGATAAAATACTCGTGTGAGTCCATCTATTTCAATAAGATGTCCTTACTGGATTGCAACCACTGATAAACTCATATTTGAAGGTACGAGATCAAAAGACGCCAAGTAGTGCACCATTTGTGCGATATATTGGCATTGACGACATGGTTGAAAAAGATAATTATGCGCTAACGGACCTCATGAGTCGACTCATTTAGACCCACTCAGACTCAGATAGAGCCGTGAGTCTGAGTTTGAGTGAGAGTGAGTAATTAGTTTTGGTGAGTTTTAGGCCCGATGATTCCTGAGCCTGCTCTGAGCAAATATTTT
>NC_051182.1:51353905-51410816 GCF_013339695.2 Rhipicephalus sanguineus
GTAGCAACCGGTACTCGCGCCAGGTTACTCCTCCCTGCGTTTCCTTTCATCTATTCCTCTCTCTCGAAAAAAAAAAACGCTTTTTTTATGTGGGCAAGCTATTTAGAAAAATTTTATTAGAGACAAGGTACTGAACTTCTTTGCTCCTTGCATATGGGTGCTACTTGATTTATCTTAAACGGGCGAGCTAAAAGTAGATATAACATGCGCTTATATAGTTAACATGTCGTTATTCTGTGCTTTATTTCATTCGTTATGATTTTATATCCCAAATGTTATGTGCAATCGTAATAACAAATGTAATATAATAAATATATACCTGTAGCTTATCGCAAGAGCGATCACAGAGCTCCAAAGTGAGCAAACGTTTTTCAAGTTTCCAGCCCTCCACTAAAACAAAGGACTGCACGGACTCTCGTTACATAGGAATTCCTATACATAGACATTCTTTTTTCGTGGCTTCGTCACGGCCCCCAGTGGTCATGTGACGCGAGATGAACATGCACAGCCTGCCTTTGTGTGCCCAGTTTGTTAAGGTTTGAACTTTCGCCTTTTTCTGCTATATCAGAGGTCTCAAACCACCTCAGCTAACGGGCCCGCATTCACGAAAATTTACTCCCGCAAGGACCACGACGTAACGCAGCTAAAAGCGCAGGGGGGGGGGGGGGGTAGAGGGCTAAGGTCGTACAAATATCAGCTAACGTTGCCATTTAAAGAAGAGATTGCTCATATGTTCCTTATGGGTCGGTTTCTGAAGGGTATTTGGCGGCAGGATTCCAACAACATGTCGACACCATCTTCAACATGACTAAAATCAGGACGCCGATTTTGAAGTATAGAGTTTTGTTTAACGGTCAGGTATCAACACATGGTTGCCGCAGGGGATGCCTCACGACAAAAAAGCTTTAGATCTGTCATGCCTCTGTAGCTTAAGAACATATAAAGATATTGAAAAATTGGAACAAAGACAGTCATTCGCAGTCCGCGGGCTTTTAGGGAGAGGCCCACGGGCCGCGTGTTTGGGTCCCCTGCGCTATACAGGTATAGTGTGAGAGCGACATGACACTGCCGCAACACCGTTGGAATGTGCAGGAATAGCATAGGGTCAAACAGCATAAGGCGTGAGGGCAAAATGTATGCGCTTGACGAAAAACCAGGCTTGAAAAAAAGACAATTATGAATTCCGTGCCGGGTGATGTCCCTTTACCTCGAACCATAGGCCCAATGAGTAAGCGTCGAGAAGCTTATTCGCGCCTTTGTTATCAAACTGTAACGAACACCAAAAATAGATCAAAATAGTTCGTCCACCTACTGCCCAGTCCTACCCGCGTTATGCAGAGGTCACCTTCTACCAGTACAAACATCGTTAGGAAGGCATAAATCATTATGATACGGAAGAAAAGAAGAGCGCGGTGCAAGCCTTGCAAACATACACTGCTGAACACTGCAAACAGAAGCCCACAAAGAGGAGTTTTATAGGTGATACTGAAATAGTGTCACGACGTTCGGGAACGGTAGAAATGAAGGGATAAGCTGCAGAGCTACGTTCATTCTGCAGAGTCCACAAAGACATCCTAAATTTTCTCCAGTGGTGGAAGTTAAGAACAACGACTGCCGACGCCTTCACATTTCGCAAGGCACACGTGCACCCCTGCTCATGCAGTGCGATAAACTTTAGCGTGGCAGGATATGCGATACAACGGTGGATGGCCTGCTTAAAGCCGGAATGTCTAGTTAATTTGATTTTTGCACAATAACACGTGAAGAATAAGCTACAAAATATGCCACAAAAGACTTATGGACTGTATAGAGTAGCAGTGATGATATATGAAATATATATATGAAAAGAATGCTACCACAAATACTTTTTTCGTCCTTTCCGCTGACTATACGTATTTCTAAAAGTACACGTGGTGCACACGGTTCGTTACAATTTTTATCTAGGTTAGTGTACATACAGCAAGGTAATAAACCTGGCTTTCTTCCTCCATCTTGCTGTGGCAAGGTAGTATACCATGCTGAAGACATGTGTTACATATCCAGGAGGGTGCATGATTGGCTTTGTCGTTAGAGCATGTTTTAAGTTTCAGTAAAGAGCACAATGAGAGCGTTGTGTTCTCTCTCTCCTCTGTTTTTATTGCACTTCCTATCGAAACTGAACTGATGCTGCAAATTACTTTCCTTGCTGCAATATCTACTACCAAACGCTCTTGATGACCTCCATTGCACTAGCAAAAAAAAAAAAAGAAAAAAAAAAAGAAGTTATAGTATACCATTGCCGAACAAACGTTCATTGAACCCAATATGTCCACTCAACTCTTTCCACAGTGAGCCCCTTTTTGCACGAAATTACCGTATGTTTAAGCAGAATTGCTAGCGAAATATTCGCCAGCAAAGCGTAGATATTTGTTACTTAAAACGCTTTGCTTAGAGTTTTGTGTTCTGGCAACACCACCTATATTATAGGCTCGGGCCTCTGTCGGGCCTGATCTGCCGTCGGGCCGGGCCGGGCCGGGTAGGCGAAATTTTTTCTCGGGTTCGGGCCGGGCTCGGGTCGCGTATTGAATCACCGGGCCGGGCTCGGGCGGGTAAACTTGAACGAGTTCCGGGCCAGGGCCGGGCCCAGGCCCAAAATCCCGGCCCGTGCAGTGCTCTACTAGCTATCTATCTTAATTATGTCCTACACTGACAGCTTTCACCCCTACATTTAAAATGGTGAATTCATCGTCGCCATTCATTAGTAATGCACTTCATGCCAAGGTGCGAATATAGATCAACATATAATAAGTCATTTTTAATGTGAAGTCTGTGTTAACCTAATTTTAAAAATTCGCGCAGCTTCACTGAGTCGCGCAAAGCTGGGCTAGAGGGGAGCTGGTCGACACTTGGCTGGTTCTGGCTTTACGAGCCAAGTGTCGACACGTGCATTCACACGCCGATGCACGAAGTGTTCACGGGATCACATTGTAAATCACGAGTATATAGACTAGGTGTTGATAGGGTTCCATTGGGTATCGCTTGGTAATCAGAACACCAAGTAGGTCACAACACCAGTAAATCACTACACCAAATTAATCACAAGTACGAATCACAAGTAAATAACAACACCAAATGAATCTGCTTAGGTAGGATAATTAGAATAATTAGCTTAATAGCACTGTAACGTCAAAACAGCGCGAGAAGACAGGGACGGAATGGGCACACACAAAACGTTCGTGTGTGTACCCCTTCCCTCCCTATATTCATGTGCTGTTTTTTCGTTACAATGCTACCAAACCAACGAGCCCACCGACATGCAATCGCTTAATAGGTCTTAGTGGGACATTGGAGACTTAGTCCCGATGAGCTTGCATACCAAGTCAGACTAATTATAACTTAATCAGCTTAATTAGCCTAACTCGCACATTCGAAGCTCGGCCTCGACTAGCTTGCATTCGAAATCAATCTAAGCCTAATGAACTGTTTGGCATAATCAACGCTAATTAACCCAGTATTAATTAGCCCTAATTTGCATTTGCTCGGCACATCTTGCTGAGCGCTGCACGACTATGCAACAATAATCTCAACTCGGCTTAATAATCGCTAATTAGCCTTTGAGTTATTTATGCCTGGCAAATTAGGCTTTGCCCTGCTCAGCTAGGCTTAATTAGGATTGGCTATGATTCACTTGGCTTAAGTAGGCACAGTTATGCTCAACACGCCGACATGATGATCATTGTCTACATCGCGAGTCGGACAACGGGTGGACATAAGAGGCAAGGTCTGGGTGCGGGCTAGTTGGTATTCCATTTTTTTAAATTGTGCTAACAGCGCAAAGGAAGACACGAGACAGAGAGCAACGAAGACGAACGCTGTCTTCGTTGCTCTCTGTCTCGTGTCTTACTTTGCGCTGTTAGCACAATTTAAAAAAATGGACATAAGAGTTCTGCTGTAAAAATATTGTAATTGTGCTGCAGAGCCCTTAATTGCCAATTAGCAAAACACTCTAAATGTATTCAGCCTCTCCCTGTATATTTTCATTTGATACATTACAATGATATCGCCCTAATAATTTATTGACTCAGAAACTTCTCCAACATCAGCCAAACTTCACAGGTGCGAAGATTGAATCATCGAGATTGAATCACTTCAGTGATTTAAGCAGGTGAGGGCGCATTGTTTTTATATAAATTTTTAAGTTCTTTCCTATGGAGTTTCACATTGCACATCTACCCACACTTGATAACTGCCTACAACGATCACTAATAAACTATAAAATATGTTTCTCTTGCATAAAATTTCATTTGTCACCTTTAATCATTCGGTTTCATAGATTTTCCCCCAATATCATCCCTGACTACAAACCATCGATCACTACCACTAAAGGTAATTCTGTGTTATTATCTATCTCTGATCTTAATTTCATACATTGAATACCGTATACATTTCATGTACGTATGCTCTATGCTGAAAACCTTCTATTATGAGCCTAAAATTTGTGATTTCATCGTTACAAGTGATGACATATCGTCAGGGTGCAAATGTGCATAATGTTGATGAGTAAACCTCAATCAATGTGAATACTTGCGTGTACGTGATTGCCAATTTTGTTAATTATCCATAATAATAAGGGGTAAAAGACCCCTAATCACGAATTAGCAACTTGAGATTCTTACATCTCATTAGGCTAAAATACCCTAATCACTAACTAGCAACTTAACATTCTTATATCTTTCATCGTCTTCGTCTCCACTCCATGTGATGCATTACAACGGGATCATCCGATTAATTTATTCTTATTTACCCCTTTCCTAATTAACACTAATTGTAAGTATTAATAATTCCAGAGAATGATTACCATATCTTTTATACCTTTTATTAGTAATTAGCTATAACAGTAGCTAATGCTAGTTACATGCGACAGCCACCTAGTGTCAATGGTGTACGGTGCAATACTACCTATAAATATATATATGATACATGTCCTTCTGTACTGACCGCTTTCACCAATAAGTTTTAAATAAATTGTTAAATTCATTACTATACCTCTCATTACATATACTAAATAGAGGAAGATTCGTATGCGTATCAATGTCTCTTGTTAATTCTTACTTGCTTTGAATTACGAAGAACTATTCTCCTTTTGATCATCTGCTCTAATTAACCTACGATTTCTCATTGCTAATTATCAACTGAAGAACTCTACAGTATTCAGACAATCCATATCTTGAGCAGCTTCAAGAAAAACAAACTTGTAAAAAAACACTGACATTTTCACGTGTTTTGGGGCCACCGAAAACACTATGAAGCGTATGCACCCCTATAAGGTGGTTTTGCTGCAATGCACCATTTTACAAAAGTTCGCTTCGAACCTCAGAAACTTCTCCAACATCAGCCAAACTTCAGAGGTGCGAAGATTGAATCATCGAGATTGAATCACTTCAGAGATTTAAGCAGGTGAGGGCGCATTGTTTTTATATAAATTTTTAAGTTCTTTCCTATGGAGTTTCACATTGCACATAAAAGTGGTTCTCGAACCCAGGAAGTTTATAGGAATAAAGCAAAACTTCTCGCACTGTGAGGTGACGACTCCCAGATTATATGGAGGAAGTGATTTAAGCGTATATTGAGGCGTTGCACTACAATAAATGTTTAAAGGTCGTTTCCCATTCAGTGACGCTGCCACTCAGCAGCCACCGCAACAGATGGCGCTAGTTGTCGATGTCCCGAATTCCTGGACATGCGATCCTGAAGGTAGTAAAATACCACATTTAGGTCTATAGAGCTTCCGCCGTGGTGAACGGGGGATGTGTGCGGGGATAAGGTCAATACATCGACTGAAAGAAAAAAAAATGGATTCCGCCTTCCAGTCTTCTTAGGCTAGTGCCTAAGAAACCCTTTCAGTTTTAGATGGGAAGCATATTAAGGCGGGGGCTTCGTACATCCCTCCTCCTCTCTTTCCTCTCCTTCGCTCCCCCCTCTAGCGGGCGTTCCCTCCACCTCTCTACCTCTCTCGCGCGCCGTGCACATGCGCGTCCCCTCCCCCCCTCTCTCCCCTCCTAGGCTCCCCCCTCTCGCGCGCGTTATTCTCTCCTGCGCAACGCCGCGATTTTTTATTGAAAAATCCGACTCCTCGCTCAGCACAACAGTTAACCGGCAACCGCGTATATATAGGCACTGGATCTTGACCTGCAATGTAGTGCCGTTGGCAGATTTCTCTTGTCCGTAGTTAACAATAAAGATTTGCACCGTGCACGTTAATTAAAAGCGGACTGCGGGTCTCTGTGTAATCTTTCTTCTGTCTCTCATTGCCCATTAGCAGTGATATTGCCCTGGGAAACACTGGGGACCGGCGCACACTGCATGCTTCGCCCCTCCGCAGGTTCCACGTTAGTGGAGCTGAATTTCATTTTTTTATAGAGAAACTGCTTTTGTTTGTTTTCATTCTCAAACCGCATTGGTCTGCGAGGTCGTAGTCGTCATAGCAAGCGCTGTAACGGCTCTTCCTCCACAGAAGAGTTATGTTATCGAGGTGTATGGACATGAGCTGCGGCGGGGCTGTCCTTAGCGATGAACATGATGGGTGTTCGCTATTGCGAACCAAAGCTGAAGTTTGCAGCGCGACGACAGCTCCGCGCTGCGGCTCTGTCGGAAAGCTCTGGAGCTTATGCGCGGCCGACCCAGTCTCTTTCACGGTAGCGGTAGCGCACGTGCGCACGCGTTCTTCTGTCGGTGCGGGTAACGGGGGGGCCGTCAGCTCGTCACGTTGAAGCGAGAGGCTTGCTGTGCAAGCTGCGCATTTCCGCGATGGCAGAAGCGACCCCACGGAAGTGGACGTGAGGTCAGAAGTATTCCAGTGTCGTGGGCTGCCACAACAGTGCAGACAACACCAAGGCACGCGATTTACGTGTGGAACTGTATTGTTTCCCGGTCGTGTCGCACGAGAAATAAAGGCGGCAAGCGTAGATAGCTGACAGCGCTGTCTCGCCTTCTATTTTGGTTGTCTGAGTTCATCGCTTTCGTTCGTTTCGACTACCTGAATCGGTAAGTAACGCGGCGCATGCACGCAGCGACTACAGTAATGATTACACGCTATCTTCTCGTATTGTGAAAGTCCAGTTACGGTTGTAGGTGAAGCATCTTTGTGTTTTGATTCCCAGTCTTCGTGAGACCTACCCGTCGTTGTTGAACGTTCATACTCGCGCTATACCGTTGGCGTTGCACTGTTGGTTGAATTCAACTGAACTCGGCACATTGTCAGAAGTTCGGCGCCTGCAATTCACGCGTCGGAAAGGCTGCTTTATCACGCCGGAACGGACGTCCGTGCATTTTCAGCAAACTTTGACATCGTTCTGCAGGTTTGCTTTGTTTTTGTCGCTTTATTAGTGTGATATATATTTAAGCCGCTAAATACAACTGACACTTAATACATGCTTTGCAATTGCAACCTTGAAGTAACCTTCTGTCCCCTTTCTGACTTTGTGCGATTTTGTAGCCGCGTTCGCGTAGCAGGTTTTGTCCGCCTGTCAAGTGGATATCATAAAAAATCACAGCATATCCACGGAGTGAATGATGATGAGTGGGCGAAGCTGCGGAGGTTCATCGGTAAACCGTGAATCTTGCGTGAATTCTGCCCAGTACATCATCACCGACGTGAGATAGGGCGCGTTTATACTAAAGGTTCGATGAGTTATGACGACTTGCAGCTCACTTTAATTTTACATGTACGCTGTGAATTTTCATTGTTTAGAAAACCATTGCTTTAGAAAACATCTGGCGTCTTTCGTTAAGCAGCTGGCGTCTGTTCCTCTTGCTTTAGAAACATCTCGCGTTCTTCCGTTTTGCTTTTACAAAACATCTGGCGTCTTTCGTTGGTTTATTTCATCAATCAACAGCGTTTTGAACAAAATTGTTATTGATTAATCACGCACAGGAGAAATCTCACCAGGCACTACCTTGGAGGTAAAGAATGGCTGCTAATGGGAATGAGAGACAGAAGAAGTCGGCTTTTAGCTACCCGCTGCGAATTTTTTATTGTTCAACAACGCACAGGAAAAATCTCCCACCGGCACCACCTTGGAGGTCAAAGCGTAAGACTGGTTACGGACTACGACTACGACTACGAGGGACGAACGGGTGCCGCCTTAAGGAGCTTCGCCCCTAAAATGTATACGGATGTCTGGCAGATATATAATGACACGGTCTAACGTGTATGCATCTAGTTTGATGATTAGCGGTACATCTCCACCCCGACGACTAACGTCCATGTCAAATGATTAAACAAACCCTTGTGGTGGCTGTAGCTAGTAGTTAACGGTGAAAGCGTAATCAGAGAACGAGGTGTGATAGCCAGAAGAGCGTCCCATATTGGACGCAGAACTTGGTCGCCATCCCGCGGCATGTTAAAATGTGATTGAACACCACGGCCGGACTAGAGGGAAACGCAAAGCGCGTCGTGCCGCCCCGGTAGTCCGGCCGCGATTTTTCTCGGGGCGAGCGCGTGAGCATGGAACGCGGTGTTACAGCCAGGTGAGGCAGGCACGCGTCGCATAGCTATTTTTGGTTTGCATTAGCGTGATGCTATGAGCGAGGCCGACGCTTTTACGACGTTTGGGCAAAGGTCGCCACCTCGCGGTGTGTTAAGGCATTGACAAAATTCAACTTCTATTGAAAACGCGCCGAATGGGACGGACGCGTAACGCGTTGCAGGTGCTAGTCGCGGAGGCCAAAGCAATGACGAATTACTTTACCTTACCATTCCCAGAGGTCAACACCACCCAGCCGACCGGGAGAGTGGTAGATATAAAAGGCGCGTTCGTAAAGCCTCCAGAGTCTGTGACCGTGGCGCAGTGGTTACATAGTGACTAGAATTCCTTTATACAGATAAGTGGCTCAAGATGTTCGAGTCACTCTGGAATTGGGTCTTTAGTTTTACACTCTTCAATAAACTTCGTGATCATTTGGCGGAAATATTCACGAATGGGCAGTGTATTGATGTCGGCATGGCGGACTGCCATGTACTTTTTCCAAATACTGTGTAGGCCGAGCAACATAACAGTATCATAAGGTGCTCCATCGTCTTCTTCATTAACTGGTAAAAACCTGATCCCGTAGGCATCAATCGGTAAATCTTTTTTTATAGTTCTCTGCAGAATGTCCCAGAAGAACACCCTTTCCCAACAATCCAGAAAGACATGTTCGATGGTTTCAGGTTTACGACAGAGAAAACAGTGCGTGCCCCACGGTACAAACAGTCCCCTTTCGTGCATCCACGTTTTAACTTCTAGAGTCCCTGTATGGAGCTTAAAGAAAAATGATTTTGAACTAGATGGGCAGCCATTTTTTTACTAGTCCTATGTAACCATTCCGGTCTTTACCTCTGTATGTACTGTTTATGCACTGTAATATTATTGTATGATGGGCAAAAGTAGGTAGTAAAGAAAAAAAGTGACCGTGGCGCAGTGGATAGAGTGTCCGGCATCTGTTGTTGCGGACCGAGTGGTCGTAAGTTCGATACCTGTTGACGGTGCCTTTATTTTTCTTTGCCATCTGATCGTGCATATTTTTTCAACGTCATTTCCGTGACGGAAATACGTCACTGAAGTCTTGGTAGACCCCGGCATAAAACACTTTCGTGTTAAAAGTGACTGCAAGCATGACACGAGAGCCGAAAAAACGAGGCGAGCAGTTCATCTTGCTTCACAGTAGTTAAAGCTCAGCTACCTGCCTCGCGTCTTAATCGGCGGGTGATTCTCCAGTGGCACAGAGGACTTGACTCTAACCTTCTCAGGAACCAGGGCCATGGCCGTGCTAACGTTTGTTAACGAAAGTACGCGGCTGCTAATGTTAAGCATGCCATCATATGATTCGTAGGCCACACCGCAGAACATCCATAGCGTGCACGGCTTCATTTCGGAGAGCATCTGGACCATTATTCGTCTTCAACATGACGGAATGAGACTTACCTCGAGGTATACGTCCTACACGGTGTAATCGCGACCTGGGAAATGCATTTCGCTTTGAGTCGGGCGTGGGTGTCGTCGATCGTCTGCTCTTCACCGTTAACGTGATCGACGAGCCTTTCTCCTTTTATCAAGTTCGCTTTTCGGAAGTGCTTGTCCAGCTGTGAGATGTTTTTGAAGCCGCACTGCAGGCGGTACATTGTGAGGCGCCGCGAGAGCTCCGCACGTCAACAGGAGCGAGCGGCAACGCTGTGGAGACAAGGGAAAACGCTCGCTGCTTACACCCCAGTTTCTCTTTTTCTGCCAGAGATGGCGCCGCCTGTCAAGAGCAGCAGCGCCGCTAAGCGTTGCTTGGGAAGCCTATGGTGAAATAGACCGCTATTTAGTTCAATTTGGTTTCCGAAAAACGTTTGCGCGTTGGGCCCCTCAGTTATCTTATTTGGTTACCTCATCGGTGAAGATATTGACGGACGTCGACCGTGGTGAAAATATTGGTGATGTTTCGGCTCTCCCCTTCAGCCTTTTCCACAATGAGACGAAATGCATTACGCATGGAAATATTCATTACATTCGCCTCTCGCCTACCTTAAAATGTATCCGCTTCGTGATTTGTGAAAGAAGATTGCCAACGTGGGTGACGTTAAGATATTATGTTTGTCGCATGCCCTCGTTGCCCCCGTTTGTTGTGCCAACTTAAGCGTTCATACGATGCAGGCCAGTCGTCCGCGTCATGTTCTACGCTGCAACTGAATGTAGGTGGGCCCGCAGGCTGGACACAGCAGCGCAGAATACAGTGTTAGTGGGATCTGCAGGGTCGCGATGGCTAGGTCGGTCATAGGGCCCGGTCATATTTTTTCAGCGTTCGAGTCGAGATAGCGTCAAAAACTTCTATTATAAAACATACCAGAAGTTTTAATACCTTCGCTGTCTACGAGTTGGGGATGAAGTTCTGTTGCACAGTATGCCGAGAATTTTGGAAGTACTCATTTCAAAATACAAGGCGTGCGAACACGGACACAAGAAAACAGTGAAGACACCGCAAGCGCCGTTTGTGGTGTCTTCTTTCTTTTGTCCGTGTTTGCACGTCCTGCTTTTTGGGATGAATACTTACCAACTAGCTCCGTTCTATGTTTTTCTAAGCTTTATTTCTAGCACTCTGAGCCCTTTTTTTCATGTTCTCGTACTTATCTGAACGATCCTGCTTGTCTGGCTTCTTTAACTGCCATTTGCTTGTTCCGTGTGTCACGTGGTTTATTCACATACAAATGTGAACGAACGACGAGGAACATCGAAGGTCCAAAATCCAAGCAAGCGCAAGCGCGGGTCGCGTGGCTACCACTAACACTGTGGCTTGCTTTCTTGGCTGCTTCGTCGTCGTCTGTATTGTTCACTACATTTGCCCCCGGTGAATAGCGTAGCCATCCTGGCGACCTAAGGCGTTGTCAGTATGGCGGGATCATAATAGGGCTTCCGGCGACTCACGTGGACGATTTCCCTTCCACGACGACGTAAGTCTTGGGACGGTGTCAAAGGCTCAACCTCATAATTGACTGGGGACGTACGAGTGAGAATGCGGTAGGGCCCGTGATATCGGGCCAGTAATTTCGACGAAAGGCCAGGAGTGTTCGGTGGGATCCAAAGCCAAACCAGGGCACCTGTCGTCAAAGTAGGGAGAGGTCGGTCGGTGTCGTGCCTTAGCTTCTGACGGCCTTGGTCTTCGGTTGTCAGCGAACGGGCCAATCGTCGGCAATCTTTGGCGCACCTGGCAACATCAGAAATGGCAGTGTACTCAGATCAGTCAGGCGTGTAGGGAAGCATAGTGTCAAGCGTGCATGATGGATCGCCTCTGTACAAGAGAAAGAAAGGCGAAAAACCTGTGGTCGCATGCGTAGCGGTGTTGTACCCGTACGTGACAAACGGAAGGACGGTGTCCCAATTGGTCTGGTCTGATGCGGTGTACATTGTCAGCATACCGCCGAGAGTGCGATTAAATTGTTCAGTGAGGCCATTCCTTTGCGGGTAATATGCAGTCGTCATGCGATGAACGATGTTGCACTGAGCGAGCAATGCTTGAATAGCGTCAGACAGAAAAACGCGCCCTCTGTCGCTCAAAAGTTCACGGGCAGCAAAGTTGCGTAAGATCAAAAACGCAACTTCTCTTGCGGTTGCTGTGGGCAGGGCTGTAGTTTCCGCGTAACGTGTGAGGTGGTCTACGCCGACAATTATCCACCTATTTCCAGAAGAAGTCTAGGGAAGCGGTCCGTATAAGTCGATACCGACGCGATCAAATGGACGCGCCGGACAAAGCAGAGGCTGAAGTGTACCGGCTGGCCGTTCAGGTGGAGCTTTACGGCGCTGACAAGCGGTACAAGCACGTACGTACTTGCACACAAATGTATACATGCCGCGCCAGTTGTATCGCTGACGCAGGCGGTTATAGCTCTTGAGAGCGCCGGCGTGAGCACTTTGCGGGTCGTTGTGCAAAGCAGTACAGATTTCCGTGCGCATGTGGCGTGGTATCACTAGCAGCCACCTCCGACCATCAGACGCGTCATTCCGCCGATAGAGGAGGTCGTCTCGAATAGTGAAATGCGTGGCTTGACGACGGACAGTTCTTGACGTTGGATGTGCTTGCAGCCGTGTTTCGAAGTGTAACCTTGCAGCCGTGTTTCGAAGTGTAATTTCAGTGTTGTGGGTATTGTCATCGCTGGATTAGTTTTCCTTGTATAACATGTGTACGCACGGGCGCTAGCATCTCGTCGTGCTTGTAAACATGCCAATATTTTTCTCTATAGTATCTTTGTCTGCCTTCCTGTTATTATGTCATTGAAGTAAACGTTTCGGATTATGTGACCAGGCATTGTGCAAAAAACGCTTTTTGAAGTGCTGATGAACTCACTTGTAAGCCGGTGCTCGTCTGTGTATATTTGTATCTCCTGTCTTCGCCGCAATCACGCTGCATTTCCCAGACCATGAACCAAGTCGCCAAAAATCAAGGCAGTTTTTTGCGGAAAGTGTTCAACCTAAACTGAGGACGACGCCGCGGGCCATGGAAACTGTAGAAGAGATCAGAGCGGTTCAGGGAACAAATGGGTGTTAAGGACATCTTAGTCGAAATCAAGAAGCAGGGATGGGGATGGTGAGTACATTGAGCGCGAAGGCAAGGTAACAGCTGGTAATTAAAGGCGCGTTCACACTTGGCCTCGAAGGGGGTAGGAGCTGCAATACTCACGGGAAATTCACTCGCTTCGCCGCCCAAGCGGACGGAAAACCACGCGGTGAGCCCGATGCGAAAAAATATGTGCGAGACCAATTTTTCAGCCACGCCAAAGCGGATCGCCTTTCCGGGAAGCCGTACCTTGGCTGCACTAGCTTAAACCACGTGATGTGAATAACGGCCGGCCGCAAATTCAACATGGCGGCCAGGGTGTCAGCGGTGGCTCGACGCAACTGAAAACTACTCGTGCTGCAGGACAAAATTCACAGCCTCGACAAGTACGCGTTCCTCGAGAGCCTGGTTTGGATTAAGATTGCCGAGAAGACTGGAATTCGCAGAGGGTGAAGCAGAAGCGGGTCGGCGTGCCCCGACGTATCTCGCTTTTGCGCAGCTGGGTGTATTCGTCGCTGTCACTGCTGGAGCGCCTGCTTATGTAGCTTCTGCTGGTGTATCTCCCAAAACTATGGTTTGAAAAGCTAAACGCTATTTCTTTCCCGTGTTTTGCATGCATTACTGGATTGCGGTGACAAATTAAATGCTCAAGAAAGGGGCGAAATTGAATGAATTCCCGGCATGCAGGAGGGACAGAACAAATGTGAACATTTCCGACGCGCGCGAAGACGGTTTTCCGGCCGCTGTGGCTTTTTCGCTTCTCTTCTCTTCTCTAGAGTGAATGCACCATACGAGTAACATAATGGATTCAAAGTCAAGACAAGCACGCGAGGGGGAGACAGAAAGTCAGGTGGGTGGGGGAGACTGGGAAGTTTGCAGGAATGAGATGGGCGCAGCAAGCACAAGACAGGGTTATTGGGCGAAATATGGGAGATGCATTTGCCCTGCGATGGGCGCAGTCAGGGTAATGATGATGATGATGATGATGACGATAATGATGAAATTACCACTATTTGCTTTGCTTCTGTGCCGACGTTCGAACCAAAATATGTTAGTTCGAAAGTAGGAATCGGTGCACAGAAGCTTGTGCACTAACCAGTCGTACCAATAATTTCTTAAGTTGAAAAAGGGAAGCACTTGAAGAGGTATTCACTTGTTAGAGACAAAAATTACGATAACCTCTTCGCATAGATGTCACGGGGAGGATTGAGGCTTGTAGTTATGAAAGCATTTGTCACTCGAGCGAAAGTTTTGACAAGAGCTTTTTCAGGGCAGCCGTTGCTTTGCTCAGAACTTGCCAGAAATGAAGACCCGGGTGAGGACAGAAGACGCAGATTAAAGCAAAACAAATCATTTGACGAAAACAAGCCCTGAACCAGACTCGCATCCTCGTGTTCTCTGCCGCTGTGAAACATTCAACCACAGATGTAATACTGCATGGCAGAAGTTAGCAGATGTAATCATGCATGGCAGAAGCGTATAATGCAACAGGCGTTACAGATCTGAATTGCGGTATGGGTACGCGGCGTATTGCTGCCCAGCTATTGCAAAATCCTCAGCCATGATTATAAGCATCATTAAACACACCATCAACAACTTTGAAGCTACGTATTTGCGCGTGTCGTCCTACACATGCGTAGAGGGTACTTCGCTACATTCCGAAGTAGTAGGCACTTCTGTAACTTCGCTACAAGGTGCAAAGTATCCTGTACGTACTGCGTAGTGGCTACTTTGCAAGTGTACTTGCTAATCTTTCGACTGCGAGCGTTTCCTTTTCCATTCACCAATGTTACGTGCACAGACGTTAGATCCCTTACGGTCCGGTCGACGTGCCGGCCTAGAAGCGGAGTATGCCGAGCGCATCGGAAAGCGCTGCGAACAGTGCCCGACGACGCTAATACGTTGCATTCCAAAATGCCAAGCTTAAACACCCTCATATTTTTCGGTGAAAGCGGGTGGTATGCAGGATGGCCCGAGCTTCTCGGGCACGCGAGTTCGCTCCGAACTCGCAATACGGCGGTCATGATGGGATGAAACTGTGAAGCGCGTGATAGCAGCGTTGGTAAAAACGGCTACAAGGACGATCATGGCGTCACAAACGAATGCGTGGTATTTGCGGCGTTTTTCAAAGGACCACTGCGTTGGAACGCGTCAGCGCCGCTACTGAGTCAAAATTTCAACTGCGCAGCGACGCCATCGTGATTGTCTTTTTGCCAACTGAACATCGCGCCTCCCACAGGCATGTTCGTGGGCGTTTATCCTCTTTCGGGCAAGTTCTTTCGGTCCACCTGAAGCATGGAAATTTCCACTCTCGAGGGCAACAAGGACGCACAGGCAGCACTCGTGCAGCTCGTTTCGCTTCTCTCGAATATTACGGATAAATAAGTGGACAGGTTACTCTGCAGATTTTTCTGACGAATCGGTAGAAACAATGTCTCTAAAAAGAAGTAAATAGTAACATTTCTCGCCGTAAATGCCACCATGGGCGCTGGCTTCATGGCTGTGAGTGGTACTACGTCGTGAGTGCGGTGAAATTGAATGCGAGACATCGTAACCACGTGGTGATATAACTTTTAGTTCTTCGTGCGTGTGTGCATAGTCTGTGCGATTAGGCTTATAGATGAATTGTGCCGCTCGCTGCTGGCTTTCCGGCGTGAGCACTGCTTCTCGGCAAGAGCAAACGCGGTGGGAGGACCCGATCTTCGCCGCAGGCGTCTGTCAATCAAACGGATTGACGTGCGAGCTCTGGTGGAAACTCTTTGATTCTCAAATGGCCCCACTTCAACTCGGGACTGTCATAGTGCCGGTGTGCCGGTCAAGCGTCCCATGCGGTGTGCGCTAAGCATCAGCTTGATTGCTTATCAAAAAATTTGGTCAGCCTGCACAACTTGTGCAAGGCTGGAACCATTGGATGAGCTTATGGTCACCGAGCTTCTTCCAGCTTTTGACGGCTCGTCTACTCAGCCTGCTCGGTGTGCTTCGGAGTGAAGTCCGCGCCAGTTTGGTCTCAGTTTTGGTGGTAATAATTAGGTATCTCTTAGTCAACGTTATTGAATAATGCTGTCTGAAGTAGTAACGGTTTACATAACACATTAATTAACATGTTTTAGTTAACAAGGTTTTCGTTAGTGCTGGACTAATTAGCATAATTCGATTAGTAACGCCCTAATTAGCATGATATTAGTGAGTAACCTCCTAATTAGCTTGGCTTTAGTCAACGCACCACTAATTAGTGTCGCGTTTATTAGCGAGGTCTAAATCAGCTTGGTCTTAGCTTTGCATGGCTTCATTTGCATTACCTCAGTATGATGTGGCTTAATGAGCTCGGTGTTAGCTTGACTTGGCCTAATTAGCTTGGTCATAACAATTCCTGCTGGTGTTGTACCTGTAATTTGGAATACCGCCCAGCCAATTAGCCAATCAACAGGACGCACGCTCGGGGTGCGAGCGGACGATGAATAACAAGACGAAACGGGCGCGCAATAGGCTGCCAACGCGCTAGGACGTACCTGGGCGACAGTCATGAACACACACGTGGCCACCGCGATTAGCTCCGGCCGCGGTGTTGTAAGGCACCCGGTCGGAGCTTACGTCAGAGGCCATGGTGCTAATTATTCTAAAGGATGCTTAGCGCAGTCATTAAACGCTCAAAAAATAAATGAAACAGTCCATAGCTCTAACGAAATATAGCTAGTAAAAGTTTCCGACACCTTTCTTGCGTGGGTTCACTCCTGCACTCAGTGGAAAGACAAAGAAATGAAAGACGATGACTCTAGTATGAAGACACGACCCACATTTGTCGACCACCCTTGACGTGAAGCCGCGTTCCATAGTAACCAATGGAACGCAGTGCGCGCTGAGGGATGGATTTGAACTTTTCCAATTGTTAGCTCGTTCCCATTGGGGTGTCGCAAGAGCTCGGAAAGATTACGAATTTTGCGAAACTGGGGCCATCCTGCATAGCACCCAGGAACAGTGAGGTGCTCGCAGTTCTTCCATCATCAGCGTAAAAAACTGGTAAGATGTCCGCCTTGTACTTACAAAATTCGCTAGAACGCATCCCCTTGCTCTTTGAAGATCTGTGAAAGTCAACAAAACTAGCAGGGTCGCTTACGCACTCACTTATGCCAAGAAGCAGGTGAAAGCCATCTTCTTTTTCTTCTTAGTCAATGCCCCTTCATCGTCTCAAAGCTTTTTGCACCTTACGTGGTTTTCCACTACCTCAAGGGTCGGAGGCACCTGACATATATATATTTGAACGGCCTCTGTGATAGCCCCACCTTTGAGCAAGCTGCAATGTCATCATGTGACGTTACTTCACATGACGCCACTGTGACGCCATGACGACGTCGTAATGATGACACAAATTTTGGCGATCTGTGAGGTCATAATGAGGTCATAAGGGGACGCCGAACGTGATGATAATTTTTTTCATCCCTCGTGTTCACGCCGGCCAATTTTCGCGTTTGATGAAGCATCTAAGTCTTTCGCCTTAAAAAGGAAACATCTGGTATGACTTGGCAATGGCCAAGTCATACCATTGGTTGCTAACTATGTGCGAGATTTCACGTGAGCAGCTGCGGGTGTCAACCTTTGTCTGTGCACCGCGATGAAAATAGTTAAGCGGAAAGATTTTCGTGAAGTGTGTCGGCGCCACCCCAATTTACTTTCGTGTTGTTGACACTTTTGCCGTGTTCTTTCCAAGAATATCTTTGAAAATGTGAAGCCACCGCGGAACTTTGGATTAGCCGATCGCTTTTAATACACAGTCTGTTTTTATACTGGAAGCTCTCCTACAAGCCTCATCCTCAATGGTTATATTGCTGGCAAGCGTGGCTAGTGTCTTTCGATCGTGTTAGTACTAAGCACGCACTAAACTGCAATATCTCATAGGCCTGGCTGATGTCCTCTGGATGTGATAACAAGAAGGCTTCAGAAGCTAAGCGTACAAAAACAGTTTTCTACGATTCGTACCACTACAACAACTACTACTACCACTAGTGCCACCATCACAACAACAACGACTACTACTACTCTTACTACTACTACTTGGCGCACTTATTATCAATTTCAGGCATGTGCAGCTGATGTCCTTCGAGCATGGTAGTACTCTGCACCCACTAACGTTTAAATATTTGGGAGACGTGGCTTATGTCTTTCGCACCTGGCATATGTAGTTCCTGTTGTTCACAGTACTGCATCACCTTACCGGAGGGGTTCTCTATATAATTGTCAAAGACCTCACACGAGCTGTTTCTCAATTTATGTCTGTTATTTGAACAAATAATCTGAAGAGCCTTATCAAAATCGCTACAAGAGTCATAGCACCGTCCACTTGTTTGCTCATACCCGTGTCACACGGACTCTAAAAAGTATTTTAGGCAAGAAGACTTTTTCCGAAAAGGAGTTCCGCGCGCTGTCACACGACAGAGAGCGATCTCCTTTTCAGAAACGGTCTTTTCTGGAAACGGCGTTCGACGAACTCTTTCACGGCGGTAAAGGAGTAGCCTCGAAACCAGTGGGCGCCAGCATTTATGAAGTGGGGAAAAAATCACAGCATATCCACGGAGTGAATGATGATGAGTGGGCGAAGCTGCGGAGGTTCATCGGTAAACCGTGAATCTTCCGTGAACTCTGCCCAGTACATCATCACCGACGTGAGATCGGGCGCGTTTATGCTAAAGGTTCGGTGAGTTATGACGACTTCCAGCTCACTTTAATTTTACATGTACGCTGTGAATTTTCATTGTTTAGAAAACCATTGCTTTAGAGAACATCTGGCGTCTTTCGTTAAGCAGCTGGCGTCTTTTAGTTTTGCTTTAGAAACATCTGCCGTTCTTTCGTTTTGCTTTTAGAAAACATCTGGCGTCTTTCGTTGGTTTATTTCATCAATCAACGGTGTTTTAACAAAATTTTTATTGTTTAATCACGCACAGGAGAAATCTCACCAGGCACTACCTTGGAGGTAAACAATGGCTGCTAATGGGAGTGAGAGACAGAAGAAGTCGGCTTTTAGCTAACACTTACACTTCTACTTCTACTAACGTTTCCTACTGGAACATGCCAATGGCTGCTAATGGGGAATGAGAGAGGGAAGAATTCGGCTTTTAGTTAACGCGCACGCTGCGAATTCTAGATTGTTCAACAACGCACAGGAAAAATCTCCCACAGGCACCACCTTGGAGGTGAAGATCTGGTACTAGCGTTACGACTGGTTACGCACTACTACGAGGGACGAATGGGTGCCGCCTTAAGGAGCTTCGCCCCTAAAATAAACACCATTTGTCCTAAGCAGCGTAGGAAAACCATTTAAACGTTATTTTTTGTGTACTCTCATAAACAGGGTGTACGGGTTCGGGTTATGGCCGCCCGTATAGACGCGAGCATGGACGCGAGTGAGCGCGGAAAGGCGAACGCGGGTGTGCAATCAGCCCGTCCCCGTGTCTGCTCGCCGCGTCTGCCTCGTTTTCCAGAGAGAGACGGTACGCTACAAGACTTGCAATTGTCACTTTTTCCTCCGTACGGTCATCCATGGCGAGGCAGACAAGAGCGCTAACAAGGAAAACAGACGCTCACTGTTGCCACGATGATATATAAAGGCCGCCAGTTGTTCAAACGCTTCTTAAGACACTACTGCGTGACCCTTTTTTTTCAACTGGAGTTGTTAAATTTATGTCAACAAACGTGCCATACAATTAAATTGGACATCTTCTGTCGAGATACATAATTTTCTTTTCGCTGGTTCTGTTTTGAAAGCGAGCGCCACTCTTTCGGTAGCGCATTCGGAAGGAACCTCGAAAATGTGATCATCGGTGCCGTGTGACTGCGAGGGAACGCCTCTTCATAAAAAGTTATTCGACATAGTAAAAGACCGCTTACGTAAAAGACTTTTTGCGCGCCCGTGTGACACGGGTATTATATGCTGTTGATGTGGCTTCCCTTGTAAACTGTGCTGGCACGATTGCTTGTGGCATCAACGATCAATGTGCTATACTTGACTATTCTTTCCTGCAAAGCGATGACAGAGTGTCGAACTTTTGGGTATATTCGTACCAGTGTTTGAGTGAGAAGGCTTTGTCTTTTCATTGACTGTGTGCTAAACGCCGATTGGTCCGCTGTTCTTGCTCCTTCCCAGCCTAATCAATTATACGAATTATTTATTGCTATGATAAAAAAGCACATGTACACTGCGTACCCCATAAAATGAACGGGGGGATGACCGCCGCGGAAGCTCAGTTCGTAGAGCATCGGATGCCTTATTAGAAGGTCGCAGATTCGGTCCTTGCCAGTGGCATGTTATCGTTTCGTCCGCTTTACTTTCTTTACATTTATATCGAAATTACTGCAAAATAACATAACCTACACTTTCCGTGGTTTTTTGGTATATTTGTTCTGATTATACAAGGTATATATACTTCCCTACAGCGCCCGACCATAATCTTCTTCGATTAGGACAGGCCCGTAGCAGCTGAACTCCGTACCGTTCGATAATGTAACTTTCCTGTCGTGGAAGCGTCATCACGGCGCTTGCTATGACGACAAGGACCTATCGGAAGAATGTTGCCTGAGACTGAAGAGAGAGAGAGAGAGAGAGAAAAAACTTTATTTTTAAAATCAGTCAATTACGTCAGGCATTGCCCGTCGCCCCTAGCCGTCGGCCGGAATCCCTTGAGACAGGGCAGCAGCAAGGGCTTGACTGATGAGGTCCCGCTGGACGTTGGGGTCTGGGTTGCGGAGCAGGGCCTCCCAGGATTCTAGTGTGTGGGAACCATCGTTCTGAAAAAACACAAATGCAGCTTCGCTTTGACAAAAAAAATTGGGCGCGTATCTGCGTGCTTCGCTGCAAATGTCGTCGAAAGACGATAGTCTTGACGGCCGTGCTACATGAGTCCTCCTTCCCTATGTTGAATCACAGCATCTGGCTCCTAGTGTCGCATTTGCAGCGTAGCCCAAAAACACTAGCATTTTCAGCGCAGCGCAAGAAACACTAGGGTCGTTAGAATTGCGTATTTATGTCTTGTCTAGTAAAAAAACACACCACCTTATACTTACGTAGCGATGTTGCACGTCAGGTATGCGTAAGATTTGCTTTTTGATCGACAATGTTCACAAGTATGAACGGCAAAGCAAGATGGATGGACGTTCAGAAAGTGGTTAAACTTTGGCCGGGTGGCTGAATCGGGTGACAGACAGACAAACAGAAAGATAGACAGACCAAAATTTCCCAAGAAAGACTATCCTCTTTAATACATCTACAAGTGTTTTCCGTGAAAAACGAAAGGCAAAAACGACAAACCGCGTAAACCCTGGATAACTCCTGAACATACCAAGATGATTAACCGCGGGAGTAAGTTTTATTGCGATAGCAATTATATGGACAGCCTCGGCTGGTTTCGTCCGTCTCCGTCGCCGTCATGCACTGTATATATATATATATATATATATATATATATATATATATATATATATATATATATATATATATATATATATATAAGCCCCAAAGAAAAATAATTCAGAAAAATGCTTCCGAAGCACGGAATCGAACCACGGACCTCTCGCTACGCCACGAAACTAGCCACTACGCCACGAAAGGCAGATCGTTCACGTAGCTAACGGCGAGCGTTATGTACACACCCTTTACCGCTGACCGGACTCAGAGACGGCAGGCGCCTATAAGCATTTCTTCATTACTAGCGAGATGGCGCGAGGAGCGCACTGGGCGTAAACGGCCGGTCATATAGGATCCCTAGCTGGGCGTAGCTGGGCTTTAAAGGTCGCCGCCCCGCTCCTGCGAACGCCGATGCTCTTTGCCCTACAGGGCGCGGTCGCCTTCGTGCGCTTATCTCAAGGAAAGAAAGGGGGCGGGCGCGGGGTAGAGCGGCGGTTTGTATGTCTTCTGCTTTCCCCGCGATGTCCGCGCTGAAGTCACAGAGCGTACGAAGGCCACTTCGCTCGCTGCAGCGGCCGCGTTTGCGAAAGCAGCGTGCTGTTCAAACTGAAATGAGTAACATCTGTGACATTTATTTCGCGCTCGTCCTGTGTATACCTGTTCGTTCGCTTCGTGCGTCCTGCTTTATGTTTGAGCAGTGCGCTTCCGGTGTCGAGCTGTGGCACATCATAGTTCGCGCTCGGCCTGTGTGCCTTCTTTTCGTGCGTCCTTTGCGCTCGAGCGACGCGCTGGCAATTTTGAGCTGCTTTCCGTTCTTCGCGTTACATTCCAATTTGTTGCTATCGCATTCATTGCTTCGCCGTGCGGCGAAACTGTGACTTTTCTCAAACGGGGTATGATTACCCGCTATCCTGTTGACCTGAATATGTTTATATCGTATCCAAATAAACTGAACAAAGAGCTTCACAAGTCAAGATCTGCGTTTTGGAATCGTGTCTTCAATAAAATGAAAAATAACTCGAAATTGTTTTGCAAATAACTTAACGGCACATTGCAAAGGAAGAGTAAAGCACACGCCCTTGGTGGGCTGATCATCCAAGATATTGCGGTCTCCTGGACTGATTTAGCTGAGCACTTTAACCCTTTGTATCGGAGCCTCGAAATATGTGGACAAAACTTATTTGTGAAGTGTGACTCAGCTGGTGAACGCATTCTCCTGAAATTCCATTTCAAATAATGGTGTTACTTCGGGATTTCATAAAATCACTATGTGTGAACTTCGTTGAACAAACAGCGGTTATTCGTGACAGACCATCGTGATGGTGTTCTCCTCAAGTCACCTGTCCAGGTGTACGTCTGCATTTTTTATCGATTCATCTTAAATGACAGACAGCTTTTGTATTTCTTGGCTCTATTCGGGAAAAAGAATGGCTTATGTTGATTTTGTGTATCATTGGTTACAATGTGAGTGCCCAAAGTTTTGTACCTTGAGTTGACACTGCTCTTCCACGTTCGTAGATGCCAGGCATACCGAGTTCTTGTGAAAAATTGTTGGAGCGCCGCATGGTATCTGGACTCGCTTTGCTGCCGCACGGTCCTTCAGAAAAAGTTATCTTCAACAGCGCTAAATAGCCTTTCATAATTTGTACTTATAATTTATTTACTTTATTGGAGACATTGACTAAGTGATGAAGATATATACTCCATAACTTTCGAATTGCCTTGTGGAAGCTAATGTTCTGATTTGGACAGCTTCTATAGTAAACGCGTTGAAGCAGAACCATCGGCAAGCAAAGAAATCCTTCTTGAACGCGGCTGCTGCTGATAATGAAGATGTTCAATTTTAACGTAACACTGAACGAAATGATAATGATGATCAGCGTCGATAATGATGATGAAGATGAACACGTTGAAGCAGAGCTGTGGGCAAGCAAATTCGCGTTGAATGGTAACATTGATGATAATGAAAGCGTTGTCCATGGCACTAAAAGCGCCGATGATAGCAATAATGAACTGCTGATGCATACTTATTCTTCGGGGTGGTATGCGACTTTTCTGTGGCGAAGGTTCTACCGTGGGAGCCTCGTAGTGTTGCTGATAGGGAATGCGCAAGCCAGCTAGTCGACCAGCTTCTTCGGCGTGCTGAACATACTGGGCAGCATTTTCGATGATGGTCGCAAGGGCGTCAATTAAAAGCATGATTTATAACACCAAATATCCTCGCTGCGGTGAAGCAAGCGGAAAGGGGTAAATCCTGCAGTTTCCTGCACGGCAGTGTTATATGCGAAAGTTACGAAAGGAAGGACGCTGTCCCAGTTCTCATCATCCGCGTCGACACACATGAAAACATGTCAGTGGCGGTCTTGTTGAACCGTTCTGTTAGGCCGTTTCATTGCGGATGGTAAGCTCGGCGATGAACGGTGCCGCTAAGTTTCATCACTTTTCCAGCAGTTGGGCGGTGAAGGCAGTCCATCCCAACCTCCTTAAATGGTCTTGGGGGTGGTTTCACAGTGTAAAAAGCCAGCCAGTTTCATGGGTGGATTCTTGCAGCACTGGCAGTCTCGGCAGGTTTTAGCGTAGTCCTTCACGGTACGGGACAGTTTAGGCGATTAGCACTTGTGGTAGATAACAGCTGCAGTACGCGCAAACCCTATTTTTTTCAGAAGACCGTTCGTCATGACACGCACTGAGTATCTCTTCTCGCATCGCATTTGGTACTACCACAATGGTGGTTTGAGCACTAGGGTCAAAGATTCGCTTGTACAGGAGGTCGTTGCTAAACAAAAGCGACAAATGTGTGCGTCTGATTGTCCGTGGTGTGTGTTTGAGCTGGTCATCAAGGTAGTCGATGCGTGGGCGAAGCAGCCGCAAATACACCACTAATAACGGAGTAATCGGCGCCGGAATCCACAGGAGCGGTGGCCTGGTGATTGTTATCGGGTTACAGAAATACCGGCGGAAAGTACTGCGTCGTTATCAGAGAGTGGCGTGGCGGAAAAATCAGCCTCCTTAAGGTGTCGTGTCGGAAGATGTTTGACGGGACGATAAATAGCGGCGTTACCTCCGGGGGTCGCTGTTCTCAGTTTTCCTGACACGGACTAGGACTTGGGGACCTATTGCGAACGCTAGAGAACGTGGCGTAACGACTAGGCGAACTGAGGCGCCTAGGAAAAGGCGAGTGTGACTGGCTGCTTTGTGCAAAAGGAAACGTCTGCTGAGCTACCAGGTTCAATCTCGCGTGGGTGCTCCTGGTTGCTTGGCCGACGCGCACAAGGGCGACATCTCTGCAGGCCCATCTTACGACACGAACACCGGCAGTACAGATGCCCCCTTCGCCGCAGTAGTAACACAAAGTTGAATGCGGAAATCTCGGCTAATTGGTGAATGTAGAACTTGTGCATCTTAGCAAGCGCATCACAACACAGAAGAAAGAGACACGTAAACACTATGGGCGCTAGACATCAACTGAAAGCCAGTTGATGTCTTGTAACAGAGTGGCGTGCGAGATGCGTCATACGTTTGAAATCCTAGGGTGGCTTCGCGCGGGACGTCCTACTCGAAGGTATACTCGAAGGCATTTGCAGCTGCGAATTGACGTGGCAGTGTTGGAAGAGCAGAGGGTGGACGGCGTCCCGTAGATGGTTGGGAACTCCGTAATGCTTCGGAATGAGACAGAACATTAGATGCCGCGCGCATTGCGAGTGATGGTTGGCTCACATTCTTGATTTCATCCCGAATGATGTCACCCAAAGCAGTCGCAGTCGCCCGAGTAGGAGTTGTTCGAACTTTCCCAAGGTCCTCGCGAACAACGCTACGCACAAGCTCTCCGAGTGCTGCTACATCGTGTCCACAAGTGAAATCTGACACCCCGGCTTCAGTACTTCGGCGGTAGTACTGCAGGGAGCGTTGCTGAAGTGCTCATTCATTGTCGTCGCTTCAATGACGACCTCATCGACGGTAGATAGGGGCGTGTGCTTGAGTCGAGCAAAAAGTTGAGCCTTCCCACCCTGCATTAGGTGACAAACTTTGTCTTAGCCATCCCTGCGTCAGCGCGTCTGAACAAGCGTGCCATGTCCTCTACAAACGTAGCCACGCTTTCGTTTGGCTTCTGAACCCGGCTCTAGAGAGCCTGCTAGGCTTTCTTATTCGGTATTTTCAAATGTCTCGGGGAGCTCTCGTTTCTTGCCAGGTAGTAACAGACGGCTCGTGGTTGTCTTACCAGATGAGGGGGTAGTCTTCAAGTACAAAGTAGACGTAGCCTAGTTTGCTAGCTTTATTTCATTCTTTGACTGCTGTGACCCGGTCGAAATAATCTAGCCACTCATGCGCGTCCTCCAACACATTACCATGAAACGACTTCTGGATGCGTGCTACGTAGACCACGCTCGGGGTAGATGCGAGTCCGTCTACATGGCTCTCTTGTGTCTGACTTGCCGTTGTGGTGAACATTCTTGCCGGGGTCAAGGAACTGAATTCAGGAGGCAGGCCCTAGCCAGGAATTTTTTCGGGGGGGGGGGGGGGGGGGGCACTTGCTTAAAACCTTGACTATTTGAGAAAAACACCTATTTTTATTGTTTATTTTATTTATTTTTGGTAAAAACACCCACTTCACCAAAATTGGGGGGGGGGCTTAGCCCCCCCCCCCCTGGCTACGGGCCTCCCAGGAGGTATTCCTAGCTAGGAGCGGCTGTGCAGAAGTGAAGGGTTTCCTTCACCAATGGTGCAAATCGCGGCAGAAAATTGAAGGTTCTTGAGTTCGACTAGTGCATAAAGATTGTACACCTCACCTCCACCAGTATGTCACGGTAATAAAAGCAGAACAAGTAGCAGCATGCCAAAAAGCGGAACAGCTCCGATCGAGCTGCATGTGTTTGGCTTCCTTAACTTCCAGTGGATGTGCCACGACGCACAGATACTGCCCGGCCGCGGTGGCGTAGTGGTTATGGCGCTGGACTGCTGACCCAAAGGTCGCGGGATCGAATCCCAGGCCACGGCGGCTGCAGTTTCGATGGAGGCGAAAATGTTTGAGGCACGTGTATTTAGATTTAGGTGCATGTTAAAGAACCGCAGGTGGTCGAAATTTCCGGAGCCCTCCACTACGGCGTCTTTCATAATCATATCGTGGTTTTTGGACGTTAAACCCCAGATATCATTATTAATATTATTACGCACAGATAACGACGAAACTAGCCGAGCAACAGCCAGATACCCACTGAACGCACGTGTCAAAGTGCGTTCAGAAGGGACGTGCTGAAACCGTTCACCGCGTGCGCTTTCTGCAAACACGAACTTGGCATAAGCTTCAGTAGCCGGGACTTATCGTCTCAGCTAACAAAATCGGGATCTCACCGAGACAACTGTGTAAAGGAGCGAAGCGTGTCTACATTAGCCCTCAGTACGATTCCCCATGATGCTTGGTAGGGAAGGAACAGTGTGGGTAGGAAGAATCATTGTTTTGATGCCAATTGAGGAGCATAGAACATCGTTTTATGTAGGTAATAGTGTTAAAGAGCCCCTCACCAGGTAACATAACGAACTTTAGTTAGACATTGAAAGTGTTTGCGAGCCCAATAAAGAGCATTATGCCGCAAAAATGTTTCAAATCGGTCCGTTAGGAGCTGACAAAAAACAATAATTTGTAGCGGCGCGACTCCATGATGCGAAGAGGCGAGCTGCAAACCCTTGCCGCTCGCCCCGTGTAGCCTTCGCAAGCCAAATACCTTCCCTGCCCTCTTCGGCACGCGAGCAGGAGGATCACATAACGCATACGCATGGACACGTCATGCGCACAAAATGTCACGAGCGCATGACGTGCCCGAACCAGCCCGAGCCCCCGAAATGCGAGCGGTGTTTTGGCGGCGTTCTTTGCGCTTCATCTCTGCAAGTTTTGCCGAATGCGCCATCACCGATCACTTGGCTTTCAACCTATTACTGAGCACGAAAGCTGCGACATTTATACGAACGCGAGACTAGCGGTGTGCCGCACAAACATCTAGTTAGACGCTGGAGGATAAATGAGCCTAATGACCGCTGGAACACGGTAGAAAATTAGTTTCGTCGTAAGGGGTGCAGTCTGCACGATGCGCAAAGCGCGAGAACACGAACGCGTGCGAAACGGAGGTAGATCCGTCTCGAATCTCGCTGCGATTAGCAGTAAAAATTTAAAACAGCATATCCAAGGGGTGAAGGATGATGAGTGGGGTGAAGCTCCGGGGCGATCCATCGGTAAACCGTGAATACTCCGAGTAATTCGCCCAGTATAAGATCAAGTAAACACGTGAGAAAAAACGTGTATATAATAAATATCAAACTTTTATTGTACTGTTGGTTTACGTCGTCCCTTCATTACAACCGTTCCCTTAGCGTATGTCGCCGCACTAAATCGAACGATTGCCTTCCACCAATGACAAGCGCCATATGTGAATCTTCCGGGAATTCTGCCTAGTACATCATCAACGACGTGAGATCGGGCGCGTTTATACTAAAGGGTCAATGATAGACATGGCGACTTGCAGCTCACCTTAATTTTACATGTATGCTGTGAATATTTATTGTTTAATCACGTACAGGAGACATCTCACACAGGCACTACCTTGGAGGTCAAAATCCAGTGCCTATATATATGGGGTGGTCAGTGTACGGTTTTGCAGCGCAAGTATTCGGTTTTTAAAGACGATAGTCTTTCTTGGGATACTTAAACGGAGAAAGTTTGGTCTGTCTGTCTTTCTGTTTGTCGGCACGTCCCTCGATTCAGGCACTCGGCCAATGTTGAACCACTTGCCCAAGGGCCAGCCATCTTGAATGGCTGATTAGGTTCATACTTGTGTACATGGTCGATCAAAAAGCAGACATTACACATACCTGAGGCGCAACATCACTACGTAACTATTAGGTGGTGTGTTCCTTTAATAGAAAATGCATACATACGTAATTCTAAAGACCCTAGTTTCTTAAGCTGCGCTGAAAATGCAACTGCGCTAAAACTTGCCTTCCTCTGTGCCCTCTGCTCGAGCTCATTGTTGTGTTTCGGTTTCGGTTCTGTATTGCACTGTACGAATACCATGAAGCGCCGCTCTGGCATTCCTGTTTTCTTCAAGCGACGTGTAAATAAAAGAGTGTGTGGAGAGTACTCGTTGAGTGCGTACGTTTCTTCTGCATCAGCGCTTCGCGCAAAACTGCGTGTTTGGGCTCTCTGGCGTCCCCGCCGGTCGCGTTGGTCACCGCCGGTCTTCGCCTGCTGCTGCGCTGGGACTACGAGCCCGCAACACAGCACTCATGTTTCCCGACGTATTGCCAGATGGCGTCCATATCTCACGCAGCGCCTCTTCTATCGTCTTTAGACGACATTTGCAGCGAAGCACGCAGATACGCAGCCAATGTTTTTTCAATCAAGAAACTCGCTAGCAGACAGTGCCTGCGTCGGCCTCGCGAGGCGAGAGAGGGGGAGGGGGACTAGAGCACGCATCTGCAACGCAGGGACCGAGGAGCGTCGGCGTCGCGAGGCGAGAGAGGCTGGGGGGACTAGAGCACGCATCTGCAACGCAGAGAGCGCCTCCGCGCCATCTAGGGATCTTTTTGAGAACTAGAGGTGGCTACGACAGCGCCATCTAGTGACCACTCCAGGAACTAGAGGTGGCTTCCTACTACTACTACTACTACTACTACTACTACTACTACTACTACTACTACTACATACTACAGAGGAGGGACAGACCAAGGAGGTTGGGACAGACCCACACCCTAAGGAGCTTCGCCCCTAAAATGAAAACGCACGCATTCCGTTTGTGTGTTTTATTATTGCTCTCAAGTTTTATTCATCCATTCAAGCAACAAATTACACAAACTACACGTTGGGTCAAATAATTATCGCAGTGTCACCTGGTACTGTTGGCGACGTCGTAGCACAGTCGTCTTCGTAGAGGGGCGACGTCACAGCACTACCATCTACGTAGGGCTATTCCACCATGTACGTCATCCCCTCATTATCTGGGCGCGCGGCCGCGAGAAGAAGGGCAAGCAGCGTTCAGCTCTAAACATGACCCATTTACACGGCTCGTAGCGCTGCAATTTTTGGCAGACGTAATCGTGAACGCCCAGTGCATGCATTACGCTGGTCAGCTCAAAATTGTCAAACCTGGTGAGGGGCCCATTAAAGGGCCCCTCACCAGGTTTGACAATTTTGAGCTAACGAGCACAACGCATACACTTGGCGTTTACGATCACGTCTGCCAAAATTGGCAACGCTACGCGCCGCGGAAATGGGTCAAATTTCAAGGTGAACGCTGCTTGCCCTTCCTCTCGCGGGCGCGCGCTTTAGAGAAAAATAAGTAGAAGAAAGAAAAATCCGAAGCGACCGACCGGGGATTCAAACCAGCGACTCCATGCTCCCCAGCGCCCTGCGTTAGTCAACTCAACTACACGCCATGTATGCGCGGGCGAAATAACGGCGAGCTATTATATGAACCATTTACTGCTTGTGGTACGCAGGTCTAGAAGGAGCTTGGGCGTGTTTTCTATTACGAACTTCTAAATAGTTCTTTCTGTTTGAAAACTTCCCTTGATGCGCGCACGACAAAGCGGCCCTTTTCTGTACCCTCTCATGATGTGGAACGAAAAAAAAACAACATCGGGCACACCTTGCGTCAGGCGCCCCCGTGTGGCACGTGACGCAGAGGATCACTCCACGCGCTGCAGTTTAAAAGAAA
This sequence comes from Rhipicephalus sanguineus, assembly GCF_013339695.2. Classification (NCBI taxonomy): domain Eukaryota; kingdom Metazoa; phylum Arthropoda; class Arachnida; order Ixodida; family Ixodidae; genus Rhipicephalus; species Rhipicephalus sanguineus. Next base: position 51,384,053 of record NC_051182.1, read on the forward strand.
AAGAACTATCTAAGAGCGTCTGATTCTCCATTGTCAACACTTGCAGCGCGTTGCTCAAGCACGAAGACGTAACAACTGTGGCAGTTAGTTCTTTTCCTGTGCGTTCTTTTCGGGCATCCTTCTTTGTGCTTCAGCGGCGCGCTGCGACTATCGAGCTGCTTGTCGTTCTTCGTGTGACCTTCCACTTTATTGCTATCGCATTCATTGTTTCGCCCTTGGAGCGAAACTGTGATTTTTTTAAGAGTAAACCTCTCTCAATATTTTCAGTCCCAATCGCCATTGTTCTGTTAGGTGCTCAGCGTCATAGCAAACGCCTTGATGGCGCTTCCAATCCAGGAGAGATGTTATCGAGCGGTACGAACTTGCGCTGCTAGGGGGCTGTTCTAAGCGATGGAGATGTTGAATGTGCGCTATCCGCCTCGTACGCTGGTACGGTGGCGCCAACGCTCGGCTGAGGCGGTTGCACCCTCTCCCAACCCCCATAGAATCCCATGCATTTTGAATGAAGTTTGCGATGCCGTTGCGCAAAAGCAAACTAGCGCCATCTCTCGACAATACGCCACACCTACGATGAAACACCTGTTCTTGCTTCCACCGACATGCCATGCTCCAAGGTGACCCCTCTCTCCACTTTTTTTTTATTCTTTCGGTGTCGCTTTCGTCGCGTCTTCCTTGGACGTTACAACGTTAATATTGTGTATGGCGGTGGCAACACGTCGGACGATGAGCCCTGATTTCGTTCAGCTGCCATCTCATCAACGGCAATGTTTCAGGCGCCTCAGTTGTGTACTTTTTTCCGTTGGTTGCTGGACAAGATGGCCTCCTGCAAGACCGCGTTTTTCCAAGTCGGCTGCGTGTGTATTTCTCGGCGTCGCAGCGGTTTGATGGCGCGAGGAGGTCAACTGGTGCTACATCGTGAGAACCGCTGAAGTATCTCCAAGCTTGAAGACATTGTGCCAGAATATTCTAGCGTACTGTACGCGCACAATTTTGCTACACTTAAAATACCACGCTTGGCCTCGCGCGTCAACCTGGTACGCCTGTGTGCAACATGTGTGTTGTTATCGTTGTTATGTCGGTTAATATTGAATTGCAATTGGAATACCGTTTTTGCAAAGGTAAGTGAAGCTGTAAGTAGTTACCCTTCTATATGCTCGCTACTCCACGAACATTACTTCTAGAATCGCATTTTATGTTGAGTTGCACATACCAAAGGAGAATCTAGCATACGAGATAAATTACACGCGTGCGCATTTCCTATATAAATTTGAGTAATGCCACGCGTGCGCATTTCCTATATAAGTCAGAGTAATGCCATGCTCAATTTAAAGCGCATGTGTTAGAGGATTGTAGCTTCAATGGTGAAAGCGATTAGATATTCCGAAATATGTGATTGCAATGCAGTTAGAACTTTCTCAAAAAAAACGCTGTGTGAATGTATGTTGGTCATTTGCTAAAGTACTTTCACGCATTATTATGCAGCTGTGTGACGGCTGTTAAAACGTTCAGCAAGTTAGATTTCGGTTTTCTTGGCCTAGTTGAGTGCTGCGAGTGTTGGGCGAAGATAAAAACGCGTGTTGTTTGTGCGTTTCTTAAGTAGGCATACAGCCGTAATATTCATTGTTGTTGTACTGTTTGGGGTGTTCAATAAAACAAGAATGCTGTTTTGTATTCCAACAGTTTTTATTTCATCTGTGTTAACAGATCACGCAAACAACTTGGACACATGCACGTAAGGAACGTACGCAGTGCATCGCGCACACGCATAAAGAAACGGGCCTGTCATTTTAAAACAAATAATATAGAACAATGTACGTAACAAACGGCATGGTTGTCTAGTGGAGCAGCGTCGACAGTACAAATATCGAAGCAGAAGGAAAAATTAATAGAAAAACGGCGAGTAACGGGCGCTTTGCCCAAGGCTTCTATGAGCCGCGCGTACCCACTTTTCGCCACCGTTCGCCGTTGGTGGCGCCACCAGTACAGCTCAAAGACGCAGTGCACGAGGCGGATAGCGAACTATACTCCTATTGGCCTGGTGTGCGACCGATGGCGGCGCTGCGAACAGCGCCTGTATGACGTCAGAGCGGGGATTTGCGCGCTTTCGTCTGCTACGTAGGCCCAGCGCCGTGTTGAAACCATCGTTGCGGTAAATCTAAACAAAAAAGCAGTTCAATTAGTTATCTTGCCTATGGTGGCTACTGACGCTGTTCGACCAACCGTGGGACTGCTTTTAACGTTCATTTAGAACTACAACTCTTTGTTTCTTCGAACTACGGCCGCTTGTCTCCGCGGCGAGTGCTGCGCAATGGTGAAGTACTGCTCTGTGCCTCAGTGTACTTGGTGTACTTCGTCCGCTCGTGAAAAAGGCGTTAGCTTTCACAACTACCCTAAGGACCCGAAGGTGAAGAAGGAGTGGATCGTCAAGCTCAGAATGGGAATGCGCCCCACGCCTTCATCGACCGTGTGCAGCAAGCACTTCGCGGACAGTGACTTGTGCTACCCACCGTACGCGCCACTCTAAGCCTGTGACCGTGTTTAAGCGCCTGGTCAATATGCGGCATAGGCGACTTACACCAGGTGCGGCGCCGTCCCACAACCTGCCGCGAAGGCCCCTAGACAAGGAGCCGACGACGCGGCCTCCGAATTGCCTCGCACGTATACGCGCGCGTCGTGAGCTCAGCTGAGCGGCGAAGGATATCTGAGACTACGGCTGCATTTGGATGGTGTGCATACGTATTTTACTTATGAAAGCAAGCGCACGCCTAGCGCACTGCTTATCATAAACTCATAAGCGAAACCTTTTGCCGCTGTTTAGTGCAAATTCTCTAAAAGTTTTCACTTGAGGCAGTGCAGGCACTTCTTTAAAAGCGGAGCTCTAAGCTTTTCGTTAGGCTGCGTGGCGTGAAACTGGACCCAGCTTGCCTTTGCCACGTTAATCCATGTGGCCCTGTGCGTGGTATAATCAGCGATTAACTATTTGTTATATTCTAATACCCATGCGACGGCCCTGTGCGGTATTAATTAATATGAACTACGACGTAATATCGTTCTCACTGAACCAACATTACGGGACAAACTGCGATCATGTGCATCGGCAGGGGTGTGTGCAACAAGGCGGCACTTGCGCACTTGTTCGCAGGACGAGAGCTGCGGCGGTGATGCGGTCTCCGTTGACGGCCTCGACCGTGCATTCAACAATGTGGCCTGCGTCGTACACCGCCTCGCCCTCGATGAGGCACCGCGACCTTTCACAAGCTTTATCTACATACCTGTAGATGCTGGAGAACGGCACGCTTACTGAAATATCGAAAGAAACACCAAAACTAATTCGTATCGTACGGCGGAAAGAAGATAACGAGCGAGAAGTCACACATAGTTTCACTTTCTTACCAGCAATGCGGTCGGTGGCATCGGCGAACACGTCGGCCATCCGGGGGATTTCTTGGCCCTGTCGATTGGGCCGCAAGTAAAACAAGTTTAAGATTACACTCGAAAACATTCGTTGCAGGCGTTAGTTGACCGTCGCGAGGCTGTTCGTTCGACAAAGTTCCCGCCTGAAGCAGACGATCCGCATACAGAAGCAGCGGCTGCTGCAGCGCGGTTGAGAGCGGAGTCCCCGCTCTGACGCCACACGCGAGAGGGCGCCACTCCAAGATCTCGAGGCCAATATTGTTTGCTGTGGTGTGCGGAAAACGTTGGAGCATGGGGTCCTTCAGCCATGTTAATTGGTTGCCTTATAGGAGGTGTAGCGAAGCATTCCTACTCAGTAATGGGTCGTCCTGTCGAGCGCCTTCCAGTGGGTCGTTCTCTTCTCTGAGAGCACGCCACTCGTGCAGAGAGTCGGCCCCGCTTTGACTGTCGCTGCCGTGCGCCGTCGCTGAGCGCCCGTTAATAAACGTCTTGACAATTTGGTGGAGAGTGCTGTGCCCTTTAAACAACTGCGGTCCGCATTCGATGCCCTTGGAGCTTCGATCCCGTACCGTGCCTGCTACCATGACTCAAGACGCCGCCCAGCAAACGCCTCCTCTTGCACCGACGCCATGTCCGGGTGAACCCCGCATCCGCGACCCTCCTATCTTCACCGGCGCGGATGGCACCGACGTCGAGGACTGGCTCGCGATCTACGAGCGTGTGAGCGTCCCTAATAAATGGGACGAGGCAGGCAAACTGATCAACCTCGTTTTCTACCTCGCGGGTGTGGCAAGTCTATGGTATAACAACCACGCATCCGATTTCGCTACGTGGTCCGCTTTCAAGACCGCCATCATCGACGTCTTTGGCCGCCCTGCCGTTCGCAAGCTGCAAGCCGAACAGCGGTTACGTGGACGAGCCCAGCAGTCCGGCGAGTCTTTCACGAGCTACATTGAAGACGTGCTCGACTTGTGCAAGAAAGCCAACGCAACCATGTCTGAAGCCGACAAGATCCGGAACATCATGAAAGGCATCGACGACGATGCCTTCACCATGCTACTCGCCAAAAACCCTCGCACTGTGGCAGAGCCCATCACGCTGTGCCAAAGTTACGAGGAGCTACGCCGGCAGCGGCTGATGACGCGTCGACCTCCATCACGCGACGCCGATCTCGCTGGCTTGTCGGCCGTGTCGGACCACTCCGTCTTACTCGCCGAAATCGTCATTCGTCCGGGAGGAAATTGCCCGCCAGTTCTCCTTACTGGCCTTCTCTCACCCGCAGGATGTTGTAGAGTCGTCGACCACACTGCTGCCTCCCCTACGCCGGGCTATTGAGCAGGAAATCGCGGAGGTTATGCCGGAATACCACCAGCCCCCTCCTGCGTCTGCGCCGCTCAGTTACGCCCAAGTTGCAGCCAGGCCGCCCCCAGCCCTGTGGTGCCCCCGCTAACATACGCTGGAGCCGTCACCAGGCCTCAGGCCTTCGAAGCGAGTGTGCCGGCTGCGTACGCCGACATCATCCCTACGCCCCGACTGCAGCCCACCATGCAGTCGTCATATCAGCAGCCGCCCCGTCCCTCGCGTCCTGCCACGTGGATGGGACCTAGCTCGGCAAACCGATGGCGCACTGCCGACAACCGCCCCATCTGCTTTGCGTGCGGTTGCGACGGCCACGTAGCCCGCTATTGCAACCGCGTGCAGCCGCCTCCAGTCGCATCAGCCGTCACCAACCAGTCCAGCCGCCCGTATTATGACCCGCTGCCGCCTATGTCACCGACGTCACGCCCAGGTCCATCTACCCGTCGTTCACCGTCCCCACGACGCCGCTCACTGTCACTGATGCGGCCTCGTCCGGTCGCACGAGACCAGGAAAGCTAGTCGTCGCAGTCCAAGAGGCAAGGGCTGCGACGCTATCGAACAGCCAAAGCCCTCAGCAAAGCCCATCAAACGTAGTAGACGTGTTTGTAGATGGTGTGCGCACATCGGCCCTTGTAGATACTGGAGCTGCCGTTTCCGTTATGGACGCTAAATTCAGCCGACTACTACGAAAGGTGACGACGCCACTTTCCGGGCTCTCCCTCCGTACAGCCAGCGCTCACAGTATTCACCCGACAGCGGTGTGCACAGCCCGTGTCGTGATTCAGGACGCTCTGTACGCCGTCGAATTCATCATAATTTCCTCATGCTCTCACGACGTCATCCTGGGATGGGATTTTCTCGCCCGTCACGCCGCCGTAATTCGTTGCGCACCAGCCGAAATAGAGCTCGCACCATTCGCAGATTTGGCGCCGGCGGACAGTACACCGGCTGCGACCAAGGTACTCGTCAAAGACGACACCACACTTCCTGCAAACTCGTCAACGGCTGTGTCAGTCTGCTGCACTGGACTCACCGACGCCGTTGCACTCCTCTCTCCATCTGACCGCGTCTTCACTAGAAAAGGCTTGTTGGTGCCATTTGCGACCGTGCAAGTCATTCAGGGCGACACCGACATTTTGTTACGAACCATCCCCGTACATTGTTAGGTTGGTGCGAGGGGAATGTCTCGGCGGAGCTGAAGCCCTCGAAGACGCACAAGTTATGGACGCACCGGGTGACACGCACTGCGCCAACTCCCATTCGCTCAGTGGTTTCCACATCTGATTCGTCACCCGCTGATTTATTTGGTTCCTCGATTGCTGAACACCTTACGTCGGTCGAGCGTTCCCAGCTTCTATGCCTGTTGGAAGAATTCGTTCTTCGTTCGATGTAGCGCAAACTTCTCTCGGCCGCACGTCTGCTGTCACGCATCGCATCGACACTGGCGCCCAACCACCACTGCGGCAACGTCCATATCGCGTGTCGCCAACAGAGCGTCGTGTAATCACCGAGCAAGTCGAAGACATGCTTCGCCGCGATGTTATTCGACCCTCAAACAGCCCGTGGGCGTCTCCTGTCGTTCTCGTTGCGAAGAAGGACGGCTCTGTGCGGTTCTGTGTGGACTACCGACGACTCAATAAGATCACCCGTAAGGACGTCTATCCCCTACCTCGAATAGACGATGCCATTGACAGCCTGCAAGGAGCAGATTTCTTTTCATCGCTCGATTTGCGCTCAGGGTACTGGCAAGTCCCCATGGCTGATGACGCTCGACCGAAGACAGCGTTTGTCACACCCGACGGCTTGTACGAATTCAACGTCATGCCGTTTGGGCTGTGCAATGCCCCTGCGACCTTTGAGCGCATGATGGATACCGTTCTGCGCAACTTGAAATGGCACACGTGTCTATGCTACCTCGACGACGTCATCGTTTTAGCCCCGGACTTCTCAACACACCTTCAACGCCTCCGGCAGGTTTTGACGCGCTTGAGCGACGCCGGGCTACAACTGAATCTCAAGAAGTGCCGATTTGCAGCACGGCAGCTGACGATACTAGGATACGTGGTGTCCAAGGACGGCATCCTCCCAGATCCCGCCAAGCTTCGGGCCGTGACAGAGTTCCCCAAACCTACGTCCGTCAAAGAACTGCGCAGTTTCGTAGGACTATGCTCCTACTTTCGGCGCTTCATCCGAAACTTCGCGACTATCATATCACCGCTGACGAAGCTCCTTGGAAGTAACGGGCCCCTCAATTCGTGGTCGTCAGAGTGCGACGACGCTTTCGCAAAGCTCCGTCGTTTGTTGACGTCCCCTCCCATTCTACGCCACTACGACCCTACGGCCCCTACAGAGGTACACACGGACGCCAGCGGTGTTGGCCTCGGTGCTGTCCTTGCGCAGCGCAAACCTGGGTTCCCGGAATATGTTGTCGCATATGCAAGTCGTACGCTTACTAAAGCCGAGACCAACTACACCGTCACGGAGAAAGAATGCCTGGCAATCATTTGGGCCCTTACAAAGTTCCGACCTTATTTGTATGGTCGCCCGTTTGATGTCGTGACCGACCATCATGCACTGTGGTGGTTGTCGTCATTGAAGGATCCCTCAGGCCGTCTTGCCCGTTGGGCACTTCGCCTGCAAGACTACGACATCCGCGTGCTGTACCGCAACGGACGTCAGCATGCTGACGCCGACGCCCTGTCGCGCTCTCCCTTGCCTGACGACAATGCCCACAACTCAGCGTCTCACTTTGTCGTTTCTTCCATCGATATTCACACCATCGCTACCGAGCAGCGCAAGGATCAATGGATTGCCTCACTGATAGACTTGCTGACTGATCCATCGGCCACACCATCCACTCGCTTTTTGCGTCGTCAAGCCCACCATTTCGCCGTTCGCGACGACCTGCTCCACCGACGCAATTACAACGGCGACGGCCGCCAGTGGCTACTAGTAATACCCCGCAGTCTGCGTTATGACATATGCGAGTCGTTCCACTCTGATCCGCAGTGTGCACACCCTGGGGTATCGAAGACCTACCACCGCATTCGCCAACGTTACTTTTGGCGAGGGATGTACCGCTACGTGGAGAAGTTCGTTCGCTCCTGCATCGATTGTCAGCGCCGCAAAACTTCAACGCACCTGTCGCCAGCAGGTCTGCAACCTCTACCTTGCCCTGACCAACCGTTTGGGCGCGTTGGCATCGATTTATATGGGCCACTTCCCCTGACGTCCGCTGGTAACCGCTGGGCCATCGTCGCTGTAGACCACCTCATGCGATACGCTGAAACTGCTGCCCTCCCTGCGGCTACAGCGAGCGATGTGGCCTCCTTCCTGCTCCACCGATTCATGCTGCGTCACGGTCCACCCCAGGAGCTGCTCAGTGATCGAGGCCGTGTCTTCTTGTCGGAAGTCGTCGAAGCCATTCTCAAAGAGTGCAACGTTGTTCACCGCAAAACTACTGCTTACCACCCGCAGACGAATGGCCTCACCGAACGCTTCAACCGCACACTAGGCGACATGCTCTCGATGTACGTCGCCGCCGACCACACGAATTGGGATGTCATTCTGCCCTTCGTCACGTACGCCTACAATACCGCTCCTCAGAGCACTACTGGTTTCTCACCATTTTTGTTATTGCATGGCAGGCACCCGTCGTACACCATTGACACAATCCTTCCCTACAAGCCGGATCGATCTGAATGTGCGCCTATTTCTGCCACAGCCAGACTTGCTGAGGAGTGTCGCGAGCTCTCCAAGACCTTTACTACGAATAGCCAAGAGCGGCAGAAAAGTATTCGCGGTGACACCACCAGTTCTGCGTCCACGTTCCTTCCTGGAGCGCTCGTATGGCTCTCGGTCCCTACCACTGCACCTGGCCTCTCTTCCAAACTACTGCCCAAATACGAAGGCCCCTACCGTGTCGTCGAACGCACATCCCCGGTGAACTACCTCATCGAACCCACCGACCCATCTTTGGACATGCGCCGTCGAGGGCGCGACATTGTCAACGTGGCGCGCCTGAAGCCCTACCATGACCCGCTCATAGTGACAAGTTGCTAGGTCGCCAGGCGGCTCCCTTTTCGTAGCCGGGGAAATTGTAGCGAAGCATTCCTACTCAGTAATGGGTCGTCCTGTCGAGCGCCTTCCAGTGGGTCGTTCTCTTCTCTGAGAGCACGCTCCTCGTGCAGAGAGTCGGCCCCGCTTTGACTGTCGCTGCCGTGCGCCGTCGCTGAGTGCCCGTTAATAAACGTCTTGACAGAGGAAACACTGCTGGAGGGCGATCAAGGGGAAACATATTTACGTACTTCTTCAGCCGATTGAGCCAACTCGCCGGCCGTTCCAGCAAATCGGGATGGAATTACTGAGGCCGTTCCCGACGTCGACTTCTGGAAAGAAATGTATCGTCGTAGGTACCGACTGTGGTGAAGTGCGCGGAGTTCAAAGTGCGTGCCTGGTGAATTGCGCGTAGTTTGAAGTGCGCGCCGTGGAACCAAATCGAAGACAACGAAAAAGGAACTTGCACGGGCCTAGAAGAGCCAAAAGAATAAAGAAGTGAAATGCCAATGAGAAAGAGCCACAGCGATCGTTCGGAAGCACGCGGAGAGAGAGGGGAGAGAGGAGGAAGTAACAGTAGCTGGGAGGCAGCCAGGAAGACGGGTCACGCGTTTCGGCCGTCGGGTTTCGGACCCGAGCCAAGACCCCTAACCCTTTCGACCGGTGACCTGAGGGTAACCATGGCTACCTGCTGCTGTGCTTGGCGGGGCGTCGCTTGTGTGCTGCTCCTGGTCCGACGTTCCTGTGCCCGTGGACAGGTTTGAGCAGTCGGGCTGCGGGCTCGAGCTCGAACGAGGCTGTCCGGCCGGAACCCTTCTCGGAGCCGACGGGTCGTCATCGTCTCCTCAACAACGAGGCTGCCGATACAGCGGGCCATCGAGCGGCTCTGCTTCGACGGCGACGGCAGCGGCATCAGCTCCATACTACGCTCCAAGACATCGTCATCGCTGACCTTGGTGAGACCAGCACCGCGTCTTATCTACTCTCCGCGACAAGCTGAAGGCTACAGACTGAGGGATTAGGAACTAAGCACGTAGTTTATTCGTTCTTAGTGACTTGGCCTCTGTCGGATAGTCTGTTATTCCTGTAGGGTACTCTTCTGTCTTTGTTAGTGTTGTGTGTTCTGGTGTTAGTGTTGTAATTAAATGTGGTTTGCTAGCGGTCTCGTCCTTTTGGGGAGTGTCTTGAGGTGGCGCCTCGGACCTTCCAAATAAAGAAAGAACCTGCACGTTGTGCAAAACCAAAAGCCACAACGTAACATTGGCGTCCGCGACAGGACGAGGCCGTTTATAAACATTGTTTGCGGTCAAAGCATGGAAGAATTAGCAGCCTTGGCATTACGCGTGGGTTTAGAGGGCGCGGAGTTGAGAGCTTGGTTTGAGGAGCGAGAAATCCGAGTGCTTGAGCAGAGGGCTGCAGAACGAGAAGCAATAAAGAAAGCGCTGAAAACGCAGCTAGAACTTGAAGTAGTGCAGAGAACGCTCCTGCTAAAGCAAGCGGAGGTCCAAAGGACACCGGTAGGAATAGTGAGACATGAGGAGATATCGTTGGGTAGCTATAGGGAGGAAGAGTTCAAGGCGTGTTCTCAAAAACGCGGTCTGCGGCGCGAGATACGCTCGTTATGTGAGCTTGGCCTTGAACTTCGGCATAGCTGTTATTTAGAGCCAGAGGCTCAGCTAGAAGATGTCACAGAGGTGGGTAGCAAGAAATCTAGGAAAGGTCAGATTGAGCTCGACGAAGCAGAGTACGGCTTCGGAGCATGGAACAGAGAAGCTCCATTAACGCTCAGTTGTGCTTTGCAACCTCTTGGAGACAAGCACGGGCCTTCAAGAGGCTAAGGAATCTCAGAATAGTTCTATTGAGGAACAATGACGCTTCTTGAGGGTGATTGCGGCGAATGCCGTAGAATGATCTCTAAGGTGGTAACCACATGTTTGCCAAGTCAGCTGCAAGATCTGGCAACCGCTGATTCTGACACGTTCGTGCATTATGACAATGGCGAACATGTTAAGACAGGGAGGCCAACTTCTCTGGTTAGCGATAAAACTTATCTGAGGGAGTGGAAGAGAGTGCGAAGGACAAGCCATGGCTGACAGAATAAGGTGTCATATAGTATCAATATGCGATGACATGGCCTCAAGCGGTGACTTAAGTGGAAAGGCCACAACTGATGAAGAAACAGCCGCTAAATTGGCTGATGAGACTGAGGGTATTAGTAGAGCGCCAATGCAGTGCTCTTTCAGCAATAAGGAAATCGAGGTGTCAGGTGCGGCGTCTTGTAAGGCAGAAGGCAGGTCCCTTGAGAGCTTGAATTTCCAGCCAGCTGATCGGCCCAGACAAGACATCGACGTGCCTAAAGCAGTGATTCGCACGCTCTTCACTCTGCGTGCGTGGAAGCAACACGATCACTTGGATTGGGATGTTTGCTGGTTTTGGGCCATCAGGTCAGCAGGACGTCAGAACGTCATCGAGATTCGCAGACGGATGTCTGGGGGCAAACGCTGCCAAGCGTCTCTGGTGCTTTGCGGCAAACCGAAGGCCAATGTCATTCGTCTCATTTGGGACGCAATTACTTGAGCGTAGCAGTGAATAACCGGTGGCTTTTCTGGATTTTGACTATCGGCCCCAGACTTAACAGGTATACTTCTTGTACATATTCTGCTTGTTATGGACTTGCATGTGAAGTTGCGAGTTGAACATGTCGTGTAGCTCTTTGACTGTTTAGCGAACTGTTGATTTGTAATACATTTAGGTTTAATGAAAATGTTCTTGGCTGTGGGTCGCTCGCGTGCTGCTCCTGGGCCAACGCTCCTGTGCCCGTGGACAGGTCCAAGCAGTCGGGCTTTGGGCTCGAGCTCGGACGAGGCTGTCCGGCCGGAACACATCTTCGCAGTTGGCGCTTCGACTCCAGTGTCAACCTGACGTCATCGAGCTGCTCGGCACCGACGGAAACGGCGTCCCTCACCGGCTGCGGTACTTCTCCGTGACATCTCCGTGACACCTTGGTGAGACCAGCACCGCGCCTTCACTCCTCCCCGCGACCAACTATATGCTAGGGACTGAATGATTAGGAACTAAGCATGTAGCTTATTGGCTCATAGTGACTTGACCTCAGTCGTATAGTCAGTTATTTCTGTAATGTACTCTTCTGTCTTTGTTAGTGTTGTGTGTTCAGGTTTTAGTGTTATTAAATGTTGGTTGCCAGCGGTCTCGTCCTCTTGGGGAGTGTCTTGAGGTGACGCCTCGGACATTCCGAGTAAACAAAGAACCTGCACGTTGTGCGAAACAGAAACCACAACGTAACACCGACTACCTCACCCGCTACGCCGAGACAAGGGCCCTGCCAAAAGGCAGTGCCGCCGAAGTAGCCAAGTTCTTTGTTGAGAACATCGTCCTGCGTCATGGCGGCCCAGAGGTCCTCATTACTGACAGATGTACGGCATTTACGGCAGACCTAACTCAGGCGATCTTGGGTACAGCCAGACCAGCCATCGCCGGACCAACGCCTACCACCTACGGACCAATGGCGTCACCAAGCGCCTAAATAAGATTATCGCCGACATGCTGGCCATGTACGTCGACGCCGAACACAAGACGTGGGATGCCATCCTTCCATACGTGACCTTCGCATACAACATGCCCGTGCAAGACACGACGCAATGAGGCCGTACAAGTTGGTATACGGAAGGAACCCTGCAACGACGCTTGATGCCATGCTACCCAACATCACCGACGAAGAAAACCTCGACGTGACTGTCTACCTTCAGCGCGCCGAAGAAGCCCGGCAACTCGCCCGCCTACGCATCAAGAATCGGCAGATGATGGACAGCCGCCGTTACATTCTTCGACGACGCTTCGTGGAATACGAGCCCGGGGACCGTGTTTGGCCTGGACGCCGACACGCCGATGTGGACTTAGTGATAATCTGCTTCGGCAATACTTCGGGCCATACAAGGTGCTTCGACGACCCGGCGCTCTAGACTACGAGAAGGCATCCCGGACGGCATCACGAACTCTCAGCGGCGTGCGCACAACTTGAAGTCGTCCATGTCGTGCGCCTTAAGCCTTTTTTATCCGCGTTAGCGAACCCTACGACTCTGCTTTTTCCCCTTTATCATTGTAGTTTATTTGTGTATGCACTTTTATTCCCTTTCCATGTTCTGTTACAAGCATCGAGACGATGCTTTTTCAGAGGGGGGCAATGAGACGCGCGCTTTTATATTTTTACCTAACAAGTCCGTTGCACGCGTAGCCTCTGCCTTGCGCAAGCCGCGCCCTAATGCCTGGGTACCTTCCAGATTGTGTTAGAATCTTCTTATAGGCTTGAGCGCGCAAACGCGAACAGCGCGCTAACGCGGCCACCAGTCATAAGGCTTGAATGCTCGATACCGCATGTATAAAATGCCGGTACGCGTTGCCGAGGTTCAGTTTTTATCGACGACCGACGCACTGCTCGCCGCTATGAGTGTACAGTGTGTACTGCTGTAGTTTGACTTTCCATTTCCCGGCCAGAATTTCGGCCAAATAAAGTTTCATCTTCGACACACCGACTGCTGCCTTTGTAGACGTCACGACTCCGGGCATGTTCGTTGCAGGGTATTTTCAAAGTACCTCGGTGTTCTTTGTTCTTCACACGTGGCACGTTTAGACTTGCACTTACGGGAGACACAGTTGAGTATCCGCGTCAGTGAAAATAACGAAGTCGATGGGAAAAAAAGCCGATATGCAATAAGGTACGTCGAATAGTAAGGAGCATTTAGCGTTCGCCGCCAGCGTTTTCCTCCGAACATAAATTTTGCATAAGTTGCAGTAGCCGGGAATGATCTGCTCAGCCTATAGAAATGGGGCCCTATAGACGAAAATGTGTAAATAAGCCTAGCGTATCCATCAGATGCCGATGATCCTTGGGAGAAAAAGAACGCCTTCGAAGGAACGAATTGTTATCTCTTTATTTTTTTAGGAGAGCAGTCTGCGCATTCGCGACGGTGGTGACGTGACACGTCCCATGTATTTTGGTGGTTAGAGCGCGGGAAATAGCGAACTGAGCGGCACCTGGCGTCGCGGGTTTGCAAACCATGCCGAAAAATACCAGGCGCCCGATCGTCCACCGACGCGTGGCGGACAACCTCGGAGACTCCGGACCCCCAGATTTAATTTCGGCGATCTCCACAAGAGGCGCTGTTCGTGCATGAAAAAGGTCCATTAGGAGCTTGGAACAACTTTTTATGTAATTGTCTCAAAAAGTGCGTTCCCCTCCGCCTTAGCAAACTTGAAAGTGAATCTGCGGCTTCAAGGCGAAATTGCATGATAAAAAACAGAGAAACTTAGCCGCTGTTGTAAGAGAATGCTAGCTATCGAAATAACAGCTTAAAAAAAGTACTCCGTCGTAAAGTATTTATCCCACTGCTGGATCTTTGGTGTCCTGAACATATTTTTTAGGTTCCTTCCCAATATACAAGATGGTAATTGTTCGTGGAATGTTTTGGCTCCAGGAGCAACCACTGGTTTCGAAAGTACAATAGTGATGCCACACAATATTCTAAATTTTTAGGCTTCTGTTCTTCAAAAGCACGCGAACTCCTACTTGGAAAATGGCAGCTGACCATTTTCCTATGTGGTGTAATTCGTACTCTAAATCATGGCCATTGCGAAAGCCGTAGATGCTTCATTAAACACTAAAATCGACCGTCCGCGTCAGACGCATCAGCGCTGAACTTCAGGAAATAATCAGATCAGAAGTAATCAACTAAACAGATCACCCTTCATGAAGTCATCACATGACATTGTCACTTGGTGAAAGATGGGCGTATCATGAATGCAGTGCAAAACCAATTCAGGTGAAAAAAACTTCAGTCGGTGCAAAACCACGTTATGTGCAGAAATGTTCAGAAGGGGGTGGAGGGCATCAATGTATCCTTAATAAAAGAAACGATGTACAAAAAACACGACGTCCAAAGGAACACTTACAACAGACGAGAGCAATTGCGTTCGTTTGTTCTAAGCGCTCCTTATGATCGTCGTATTTTTTGCTCATGTTTTCTTCATTCACTATGCTACACCAACTCGTCCACATCAAGCTCTTTCCGTATCGATATATCGTCTGAAGAGAAAAAAAATGAAGAAGAAGAAGAAGAAGAAGGCTTGCACATTGAAGTCGTCTTAGACGAATGCAGGAGTAACCCGGGTAGTTTTTTCTTGGGCGTTCTCTCGTGTGTCCACTCTCAAACATATATGAAAACTGGGGAGGGTGCGAATCATGTACGGAAGGGTGTTTCAGCTCCACTAAAGCGAAACATAGTGAGGGGCGAAGCATGCAGTGTGCGCCGGTGTGTCCCGCAGCAAAATCGCTGCTAATGTGCAATGCGAGAGAGAAGAGGAAGAAGAAGAGCCTGACCAAGCTAATTCGCCATTGTTCCCGCGCATCGTTCGGCATTGTTCCCGCGCCACCATCCCGCGCATGCTTCGCATAACACCGATACCCACGGTACGTGGGATCTGCCAATTTTTTTCTTTTCAGTCAATGTGGAGATTCTCCCCCGCACCCTTCGGAAGCCTTCGGCACCCGACGTGGTATTGCACTGCCTCAGGGATCGGATGAATTGGAAGCTTTCTGCACATCAAGTGATTTGCACTGCATCCGCTACAGGCACACGTTTGACCAACTGACAATGTAATGTGAAGACATCATGCAGACATAAATAATTCGGGTGATCTGCGACATCATGTCACGTCGTCATATAATAGACTTGAGCGCAAAACGGACGAGACACAGGAAGACAGGACTACACGAGCGCTCACTACCAATTGAGCTCTTGTAGTCGTCTTGTCTTCTTGTGCCTCGTCCGTTTGCGCTCAAATCTGTTCCGGAGTGAACCAACGCGCCCAACAAAGCAATTCATTATGTCGTCATGTGGTGAAGGTTTTCTTATACGCTCGATCTCACGCCGCTGATACCGGCGGTCACTTTTTGCATTTGATAAAGCATTTAGGGCGTTCGCCTTGGCATGGTTCAGAATGCGAAGTACTCCACAAAATAAGAATGGGAAGCTGCCATTTTGGAAATAGGAATGCATGCCTTGCTTTTGAGAAGA
Organism: Rhipicephalus sanguineus; assembly: GCF_013339695.2. NCBI lineage: Eukaryota > Metazoa > Arthropoda > Arachnida > Ixodida > Ixodidae > Rhipicephalus > Rhipicephalus sanguineus. The sequence continues at coordinate 51,399,973 of NC_051182.1, forward strand.
ATAGCTTAAATATTTACGATTATATGGCGTATCATACACAACGGTGACAGATCACTCCGTGAACCTACGAATCAACTGTCCATGGAGCCACATCACTCCACAAACGGTTACCATCAAGTATTCTGGGAAAGCCCCGAAGGGCGCGCAGGCTTTATAAAAGTTTCAGCTAATAAATTATGCAAAAAAATTCTACAATGAAGCAAAGATTCATCAATGCGTTGACAACTATACGAAGGAGTACATCTTTTAAATTATTATTTCGATAACTACTATTTCCTTAGAACAACAACCAACTACCCTGCTTTTAATGATGCGACTTAATCTTCAAGCGGTAGATTCAATTTGTGGTTTACAGAGGCGGAGCAGAGCGCGCTTCCTTTCAAGACAAGAACGAGCCTACGCAAGGAGGTTAAAAAAAATTCTGGGGCCGAATTCACAAAACTCACTTACGAGCAAATTGTCGCGTAAGAGAAATTTTGTCGCGTAAGTCGATTCACGAAGCGAAAAAAACGTCGTAAGAGGCCATCGTTATCACATCGGCCGCTGCGGTAAAGCGCGCTGTGACTGTCCAGGAACATGTCAGCGATGGTGATGCAGTTGCTATATTTGGTGACGTCACTGAAAAAGGCTCGTAAGTGGATTCACGAAGCAAAAAAACTGCGCGGAAACAGCTTGGCTACGAGAAAATCCCAAGAGTGGTCTGGACCACTCTTACGAACAATATGGCTGTTTAGAACATGCAACTGCGGCGGGTATCTGGGTGCCGTGGCCAATTTTGAGCTAATTCATGGCCATTTAAGGCTTCTTGATGATTGCTGGTGCGTTTTAATTTATTTGGGCGCTTTGAGTTTCGTGTGTTGTTTCGCTTGTACGCTATGGACTGTATTGGCGCTCGTAGTCGTCCAATAAACTGGGAGTCGCAGTAATTAAAGAAGCCTATTGGGTGTCAATGGCGAAACATTACGCATGCAAAGACTTGTGGTTGGATTAAAACCAAAGGTCTACATGAATGGTCGATGAAGTTGAATGCGGCGCGGTATTTGGTCAACATTTTTTGTTATTTTGTTGTGTTGCGTCCGACTTCCTCCAATGAGACGTCCAACTTATCATGATGTACGCAGCATTGGTCGAAACCACCACCAAAGAGGTTCAGAGGAGCACATCAGCTGCACGCTATTGGAAATAAAATTGACCGGAGCATTTCAATTAGCCGTTATGAAAGCCTATTATGTGATTCCACAACTTGTCTAGTTGGATATGCTATAACTGCCCAATAGGCACGATCGCTGAAACGCAGCTGTCGCTACGCGCTTTGGGTCGATCCAGAGCGGGCTCGTGCATTGCAAGTCGCAGCATATTATAGATGTGCGAGATTATGCATGAAATCTCAAATAAATCAAGCTTTTCGATCTTCACTGTTCGGAAACCGAAACGGAACGCGTTTATACGGCGAGCAGTCAGAAGTAAATGGATCCAGTAATTTGAAATGACATCAAAAATATGTGCGAATGCTCACGATTCTCGAGTATAAACAAGCCTTTGCCGGATTCACGTCCCTTTGATTACTAACTGCCATTTAACATGGCGTGACAATATCAATTGAAGGTGGCTTCACCCACTCATAAATGTATTTTGTGCTCAGAAGCGTCAGCTTGACCTAGAAATCATCGCGTAGATAAGGCGAAAACCCCGCAGGAGGCTACTATCGTAGCAGACGACAAACGATAGCAGACGACGGCTTGGGAGAGAGGTGCAACTCGTGATTGGTTGGGAAGCAGTACTCTCTACAACAGCCCGTCTTATGACGTTGACAAAACACTTCTTTCATCGCGCGCTCCTGTCGTGTTCGTCATATCTTCCCCCTCGCACATAAGAGAACTTTTTATCTTCTCGCGATCAACGCGAAAGAGCTTTTTCTAAGTTGTCTTAGCGCCTACCCCCTGCTGCGCAGTTTGTAAGAACAACATGGCGCCGTAAACTGTAGGTGTCGGCGCCGATTTTCGCAAACGCATGAGTTCCTTCAGCGTTCGACTGGATGTGCTTTGAATACCGCTGCTTTTCCGGTGCGCGCAAGCAGTGTGAAGACCGACGGCAGTGTCTCTTGGTGTGCCGTGAAGCGTAGCGAAGCCTGTGCCACGGAGTGTTTATGAAGCGGGGATCGGCGCCTGTGTACCGACGGTAACTGGCACTGGAGGAGCCTGCAATGTGTGTTTGAGTGTCGGTAACAATTCGTTTGCTTCGCTTTCCTGTGTCTCATTAAGATGCAGTGCGGCATTTCGAACTGACAGCATTTTGGCACGTTACTTGAGTGATTCCGTGCTTCCGTACGGTAACGCATGAACTACGCTCTGTATTTGATTCTCGCGTCGCCAGTGGTTAGCCCGTGCGCTTCTATTTTCTTGTGAGCAGTCCAGGCAAATGCAGTGTTCGGGAGTGAAACGATGTGCGTTGTGAACAGTGGTGCTGTGTTGACATTTCCAAGACTTGTGAAGAGGCTGTGCCCGTGTGACAGAAGATAAAAGCGTTGATAACCGTGTTTCGTCCTACGAAGTTGTGATGGTGCTTTATGAGGGCTTTAAGGATTTGGCGCTGGGCTTGGCGCTTTCTTTTTTAACTCGTTGCTTCTCCTTTTTGTGATAACCGTAATTCGAACGTCATAACGTGTCGAACCGAAGTCGCTCGCCGAGACATTGTGCTGTAAATGTGGCTGCTTTGGCAGTGCGACTTGACTGTTCTCCGGTGAAAACTTGGACTTGTACCTGGCAGCGAAAGCACGTGGACGTCACGCTTCGCTCCGGACAGAACACAATTCTCACTGGTGCTTTGCCTTGGATGAAGTCGTAGACCAGCACCTGCTAACTACAGGTTTTCGAGCCCATCTGTCGTGTCGTTTTGCACGGCACTGGAGCCTTGACTACAGCGGCCCACGGCGATTTCTCACGCTTCACCAGTGGACGTACACGTCTTGCTGTTGCATTTCTACGTCAACGGCAGCTTCCAGTCCACGGACGTCTTTTGCCTGTGGCTGCAGAGCACATTCCATTCCCGATGACGCTGACGGCTGCTAATATCGTTTTGCCATCGGTGAGTTGAATTTGCGCAACTAATTTCGTTGCTATTCGTGTAGTGCTATAACGTACGTTGGTAAGTTTTTCATCCCAGCCGATGTACTGTCACCCCATGTTAAGTTCCAGTACGAAAAGTACTACTACCGCTTTGTATATACGTATATATGGCCAATATACATATATTGCAATATGAGCAAGTACACCAGCAGTTTTTATGATTTTGCTTAAGCAGGCTTTTATCTGATTATTAGGAGGAGCCTGTCTGTTTACCCCGCTTGATGTTGAGAGAAAAATATTTGATGCGAATTTATCTTCCAGGAGCCATTTAGCACTTTTTCAGGAATTCCCTTTATATTGCAATATTACTTGTATAGAAGATTACCGCTGTGGCAGCACTATACTTTAGCAGGACATATACATTACAGTATGTAAAGCTTACATGGGGCTTCAGTTTGTTTCAAATTGAATAAAGCATATTTGATAGCTATGACTAAGTGATAATTTTTGTGTTTCTGCCAAATATGTATTAAGAGCGCTTTCAATGATGGTTTTTTTAATATATCCTTTTTGGCCTCTTCACAGATTGCAGATTTTCGTAAGGTCGTGGGATACATCGATTGCAAGCACTGGCAAATCAAGCCACCTTATGACTTGGAGCACCTGTACAGAAATAGGAAGGACTTGTGCTCCCTAAATCTACAAGTCTTTTGCAACGGTAGGGGTGTCATCATCCAGCCGACCTCAAAGGGGCCTGGAAGCACGCATGGCAGCCTCATCTGGATGGACTGTGCTCTGCCTGGGAGCTTCAAGGGTAGAAACCTGCATAATGGCTGGTTGCTAGGTTAGTTTTTTTAGGTGTTTTAGGTGTTTAACCACAGTAAACACCGGTTAGTGTACACACCTTCACAACCAAAACATTGTTACTAACAGTGGATGCTTGTATTATTTTCACACAGCGATGCTAATTGGACGCGTAAAGAGAAGCAAATTATAATAGAATTGACAATGTCGAAAGTGTAAAGTCTACAGCTTATGAATTTTACTCCATACATGTGAGACTGGAAAGTTGTGCTTTTGAAATAGCACAAGTACTTTTATTGCTTATTGAGCTCTTGTGCTTGTCACTCACACAGTGTATCAAGTGCTCTGCATGGAAATAGCAAGCGGGAGAAAATCGCCTGGCTCTTCGCAACATGCAGGGAGAAAGAACTCTAGTTCAAACCTCAGGCCACACAGGAGCAGTAAATGCGCATTTTAACTGCCGTAGCTTATTTTTTTTCAATGTTGTGGCACGTTGTATTTCCGCCGTACATGTTCTCAGCACAACTGCATAGTGGCACGGTTATTTCTACAAATCGTATGTGACCTGAATACACGCTTGTTGATCTTTGAAGGTGACTCTCGCTATGCCTGAGAGCCATGGGTGCTCACCCTCCTGTCCGTGGCTGGCCCAGCTGAGCAGCAGTGCAGTGCAGCCCCCACCCATGGAAGACAAGTCATACAGTGCACCTTTGGTGTTCTGAGCAGGACACAGCGTATCCGTCCGGCATGGCAGTGACATCAATAATAATGATGATGAGTGTTTGTGGAAGCCATAAGAGCCCATTAACATGCATTTATGGATTACGAGTGTGTTTGTTGCTCGCAATCATTTCTCCTAATCAAGTGCATTTTTTGCAAAGTGTAATTTTGTTAGGAAAAACCGTTTCGAGCAACAAAAACACAATAATCCAATAATGCTTTGTGTTTTCAAGTCTTCAAAATTGCTCCTTCACACTGTATGATGAGGTGGCTATGTTAGATAAGTGATGAACAATAGCTGTTGTCTTGTAACATAGAAATACATAAGTACGCTCTAAGAACAAATCGTGTATTTGGGAGTATTTCTGCTACACAGCAATAATCAAAATCTTGATTGCTCGCATTTCCTTTTTTCAAAACCCCGCTCTTGGCACTTTTCTATCAAGAATGCTATGTCACTTTGATAACACGCGCGTCATTCGTGACCCAGAAGTCCGGGGACCGTGGTGATAACGCGAGGAAAGTACTTGAGGTGGATGACGTTATAGTTGTGGGGTAGCAATACTCCACAAATACTTGATTTTTTCTTAGAGTGTAGCATAGTAAACTCATTTTTGGTCGGCTTCTTGCACCTAGCGTAAAGTCGAAATAGAAGATACTTTATTGGCTGATGTCTGACTATTAGTCAGAAGTTTGTTGCCTTCAAAATGAACATCGTAGGTATACATTTATATCATAAAATAATTTTTCAAGGTCTTCATTGTTAGTGCCTCTATGTTCAGACCTTTTTTCCTGGTTTTTTATTACATTTCATACTTGTCATTGGATTCTGAAAATACGACAGCTAGACTTCTTCGCACATATCAGCTGTCGATTTTTACACATAGCATGGTTGTAACAATCATCTGTATTTTTCTATGTTCCAGCAGTGCCATGCGATCAGGTGCCCCACTGTCATGTAATTGTACAGTTTATCTCGGACAAAACACGCAAGGCCAACAAGTAGAGAGCGACTACCAGTGACTGTCTCCTTCTGTTCAAAGTGCACGTCAACAAAAAGAATGCATTGTGATAGTTGGAACAGCTTGAATTGTATGGTGAGAATCTGCACAGCTGCAGTTTTAATCGTTGAGCAGTGCATCATTCAGCAATTCCTTGCACCGGAGGATTCAAAATTAATTAAATTCTGCATTTAATATACCAAACCTTGACGTTATGTAAATCACACTGTAGTGGTAATGTGCAAATTAATTCGGCTACTTGAATTTTTAACATGCACGTAACTCAAACTGCATGTGTGTCCTCTGCATTCACTGCCATTAGAAACAGCAGCCATGGTCGGCAACCAAAACCGTGTTTTCATGTTGGTAGTGCACGAATGAAACCATTGAAGCGCGTAGTTTTGCTTTTGGTCTATATAGGCGTTCAGGATACACGCATTATTATAGCACAATGATTTTATGTATATATAAGCTCTGGAAAGTCATTTTCCGCGGATTATTTAGATGCAAAAGGAGCGTCACTATTCCTAGTATGTCCAACAGGCTTTAGCACCTGTGTAATATTATAATATCGCATGCTTGTCCTCTTCAAAGGTCACCTTCTGCATGTACTGTGTAAGTTTTAATTTTTTTTTTCATATAGTGTTTGCTGCCATATGCTTCTCCATAATGTACTTGTATACTCTGCAATAGTTTATCATCTATGCAGCTTTGCTCATATTACTGCTGAAAGTATTTATTGCTTTTTGTATGGTGACTATGCATGCAGTTTACTTATGCTTTTGATGCGCCTGTGCAATGGTTTAGCCGGAAGAGGGCTGCTGGTGTGCTCTAAACTGGAAACAGGCGACTTCGAACAAATTTGAAGGCTGATAACCATTACTACTATATTCAGCAAGCTGTGATAGCTCCATTGAAAATGTAATTAAGATTCTGTAAACAGTGCCAGGTAAATGTTCATAAATTCCTTTATTGTTGTCCATGTTTCATTCACCTGAAACATAATTACTTTGTCGTGGCACATTATAAAATGTTGTTTCTGCCCATTTGTGCTGATCAAATTGCAGCTGAGGCCAGCAGCAAGAATATACATGCAAAGTACTGAATCTTTGCATCACATTCCTTGCCCAGCAGTGCACTGAAATTTTTTTCAAGCGAAATGAGAGACTGATATACAGCAGTCTCTCATTTGAAGAAGTCGGCACATGTGCACATTTTGAAACCTTTTTGAGGAGTGTTTTCAGAAGAAGCAATAGGGTATTTACATGTCAACAACAGCATTATTTGTACCGAGGAGCTTAGTAACAGTGAATTGTTTTATTTATGTATTGTCCAGAGTTTGTCCGAGCTGTGCCAATCTTTCAGCCCACGTCACCTGACATAGCTTGTTATAGTGTTGTCAATATGCCGGACTGTGTAAATAAACTATGTGTCATCTTGCAGACATGTACCAAAATGTGATGCATTGCGTTTTTCCTTGACATCACATTGTCGGGGTCTCTTTTCTTATATATCGTCGTAGGCTGCCGCCCACGGAAAATGTATAAAACTGCTTGTGAGTGGGCAGAAGCAGAAACTATACAATCAAATTGTTCCAAGAGGGTTCGAGAAATGCCGAGTTAGCACATAAGAGTGGTGAGAGATTTCTCTCGTAAGTTACTGCCTTGAAACCTCATGTGCTCAAGACGCGTGTATCAGCATTGTTGTTTTATAGCAGTCATCCATTACTACTCAATGTTATGTATGTATGTAGCTACTTGTATGTATGTATGTATCTTTATTAAGTATGTATGTATGTATGTAATGTATGTATGTATGTATGCGGCATATGCATTGTATCTTTAAACAAAAACGTACGTTTTTGTTTAGTGTAACTTTCATAAAAATTTTGCTATTTGATTTCTAGTTCTTTTTCTATCTCATTTTCATTTCTCAAATATGTTTTCTACTGCGCAAAAATAATGTAACCTTACAAAAAATGTGTGCATTCAAACAAGATGTTTCACTTAACACGTACGTTCTACAAGAAGTTGGGAACTGCAACCAACCAGCAAAAATAAGTTAAGAAGCTCCTTGGAACATTGCTTCTAAATTGCGTTTGTCGAATATGTACAACAGACATGACTCAACCAACCAGCTTTCGCCCGTGGCTGCATTACTGTAAATGTGCGTGGTATAAGTTAACGCGATAGCGTTAAAGAGCTCGACGAGAAATTCCGCCGTCGGCTCGGACCGTGGTGTGAGCGAAAAATCATATGTGTGACCGAAAAAACGAAAAAGCTGCAAATAAAATAAATAAAAAAATGCTGGGTCAAGTGAGAATCGAACCCAGGCCGTCTGCGTGGCACAGTGTTTACCAAACAGCCACGCCTCGTGGAGCTGCACTGAAAGTAACTTTCGCTACCCAAAAATACGCGTCCTGTATAGGTGTCACAGTACGAGATGTAAATCGCGTAAATTGCGTTGTACAACTAGCCATCGGGCGTCACACATGTCTTCAACTTGGTAGTTTAAAGACAGCCACCCATTACAAAAGCACAACAACTGCGCTTTCTTAAGGCCCGTGGCTGCAACTTCGAAACAGTTTCTGGTTAAAAGCACTACCCATTACATAAGCACACACTTTATGCGCACATTCTGTTAAACACCGTAGCGCGAAGTGCACACTAGGGGCAAGTATCGCTGTCCGTTGAACTCTACGTAGTAAGCGGCCCCCAATTTTTGTCATACGTGTTGCCAATTACTATTAAGGGCACAAAACTAGTCAAGCTGAATATGCGGATTTTTGTCTGTTCACCTGTCATCTATACTGTAACTGCTGTTGATAAAGAATAAACTCGCGTTTAAAATTTTCATGTACTTACCAAGGGAAGAGTAGCCCTTTATGACGCAAATGAATTTGCCGTAATGTTTTCCCAGGCGTACTGTTTTGCCCTCTCCTCAGAACTCGATAGCCTGCTGGAGTTCTTTATAACCATTGACAGAGGCATTACACGGAGCTGCGCAACACGACAGAGACCGAGAGAGAAGACACAAACACATCACTGTGTTTGTGTGTTTTCTCTCTGTCCCTGTCGTTTTGCGCAGCTGCTTGTAATGAATCCCACCCAACTAGCACGGAAACGTGTCCCGACAATGGCAGTCATCTTGGCCGCAAGCATTTTGGCCGCCGCGTGTCTCCTGATGTTATTGAAAACACCGCGATGTCTGACCGGCGGTCGAATAGCCAGAGTCGTGAAAAGTAATGCCAGGTATGATAATTGGGTTTCGGGACTGGGCACCCTTGCGATAGTAGTGGGTAGAGCAAAAAAAAAAAGATACTCTTATTTCTATGATCCGTGAGGGAGCACGGCGAAGCGCATTTGGGTATAAAGGGGCGTGAAAGAAGAGAGCGGAAAGGCCACCTTCTCAAGAAAAGAGTGCTCGCAACACATAACCTCAGGCCGTGCTATCCATTTTTCCATTAAAAAAATAACGTGGGTGCTTGGCGACACTGCGAATCGAACCCAGTACCTCCCGCATTGTAGTCTGACGCTGTAACGACTCGACCACCGCTGCAGTGTTTCAGAAGAGAGCTGGCCACTGTAACACTTACTTCATTGTATATATATTATCTTTCCCTCGAAAGACACGTAATTCAAGACGTCCGGTGAAAGTCGATCAAAAAAGAAGAAGAAAAACTCGGGATCCTAATGCATTCGCCTAAGGTGACTCGAAGGTTAAAGCCATCAAATGGGGCTATATTACCGTGCACTTTGTATCGAGTGCGACATCACTAATAAACTATCGCTAATTGACTGTCACTAATGTCACTTTCACTAATTGAATATTCAATGTGTTTCGATTATTGTCGTTTAAATAAACTTTCACTAAACAAATCGCTACTCACTTAATTTGCTTCGATTCTCATATATAAGCACAATCACACGTTCGCTCGCTTTTGTATGGCTTTCGCTCCCATAGACGTTAGTAAGTAACGCGAACGCCGTCTTTTTTTTTTTCTTATTATTAATCGTGCGAACGCGCAGCACGCGCGCCCTGTGAATCCAGGCGCATGTGTATAGTCATGTCACTTCAGGCCGAGACAACACCGCTTCTTTTATGTTTGCTCACGCAAACTCCGCAAGGACGAAGTGACTGCGCCGTGTTTTCTGAAAAGCATTAGCACGTAGAAACCTCCCGACGAATCTTCCTTGTTTTACGCGTGCACATATCTAAGCGTATACGATTGCTCTCTCATTCCAGCCCTGTCAAAATGCTGCGGTGAATCGGACCTGCGGCATTACGCTATGATACCTTTCTTACTGCTGCTTTGTATTTCTGTACAGTTCTCCGTAGGCTCAAAAGCCGCTCCTATGTCTTGTACTGAGATCTTCGTAAGAAATGCAGCATTTTACGTCTAGCTACAAAACACCCTAATGGCAACCACCATACCGTGCTCGAACATGCCTAGTTAGTTTAGTGGCAGCGCAGCTTCATGAAAATGTAACTAAATGGTTGTGGTAAACAGGGGGAGACGTTTCGGTCACATCTTCAAACCTTCAATGTTTCAATTTACGCGCGGTTTAAAGATGCAGTGCGTCTGGAGCGTTGTTCGCCTGCACTTGACGGGGATAGGCGCGGATTATTAACGCCATCGAGCAACTAGATTTTTGTTAGCTATGGTCATCGATGAAACACGAGCACTGGGCTTCGCGCAAGACCCCAGGACGTCTGCGGCAACGCGGCAACGCGTAAGAGCTGTAGCAGACGCCCGGAACTGGAAGCTGAGATGCAGCGAAAATACATTGGGTATCATCGTATACCCTCGATGCTAGACGCTTCGCGTGCAGCCCTGCTGTCACCTGCGCGCACTTCTTCTTTCTTTCGTTTGTTGATCGGCTTCGCGTTGCCTCCTTGCCCTCAAAAGTGGCTGGTAAGTTAAATTCGTACCATTGCTATCGTAATCCCTCGAGATACGAGAATTCTTGGCTAAGAAATTGCGTAGGCAAGAGAAAGCTTTGTGAATTCGGGCCCAGATCCCGTTCTCGAGAAGGCTGGTATTCCTGGACACTGTTCGCGTTGAGTGAGTCGCGCCGAAGGCCGAACACCAACGGCCGTTGCCGCAAGTGCCACTCAGCCCTCTGTACACTTAAGGGCACTTACGCGGTCCCACATACTTTGCAACATAGAATGCTAATATCATATGCTCACGGAGAGCCATGCACTGAATTCTCGAACTGTCTGCAGAGCTGCCCCTTTATTTTTTGTTCGG